>NW_017670789.1:436741-455843 GCF_001879085.1 Nicotiana attenuata
TTTAAAGTTTAAAAAATTACTAGGAAAGAAAGTAAACAAGGTAAAGGGAAAGGGGGGGGGGGGTCCGTAGGTTTATAAATAATATGGATCACCCCACATAACACCCGGTAACCGTTTATACACGTGGTGTTATCGCGTGGTCATCATATCCATATCTACCCTTTCCCACCCCGTTAAGGTATTAAAGCGCGGAATAGTCTCGTTACTTATTGCATGCTATTACCCGTCCCAATCCTATCAGTCCCGGAGGCATTCGGGACTACTAGTCCCATAGGGAGAGGGAGATTTGGGATTTTCAGAGTTTAAAAGGATAAAATTCTAAGGCGACAAACAAAAACACATAAAGCAGATATGGAAAAACATATAACAGTTAAAAAGGCTCAGACAGGCCTCCTCACTTAAAGACAGATTGTTTAGCATGTCTTGCACGTACTGGTTATGGTCTGAATTAAACTTAAAAAGTTAAGGTAGGCTGATTTATCACATATTTTCAGATAAGAAGTCCGAATTAGGTCTGCCTGCTGGTTGTAATTATCAAAGACTGGTGTAGTTGATTAATTACCTATAACTATTTGCCTAGTGATAGATGTTTATGCAGAATTTAAGAGATCCTATAGACAGGTTCTCTTTATGAGATGCAGAAATGCAGAATCCTATAGACATGTTCTCTATATGAGATACAGAAATGCAGAATCCTATAGACATGTTCTCTATATGAGATGCAGAAATGCAGAATCTATTGATATGATATCTATGTATGAAAGACAGAACTTATAGACATTAGGGGTGTGCATTCAAATCGGTTTATCGATAAATCGAATCGATTATTTGTTATCGGTTTATCGATTTATCGATTTCGATTTCGATTTCAAAATTTTCCTTATCGAGTTATCGATTTCGATTTCGATTTTGTCCTCTTCGGTTTATCGGTTTATCGATAAACCGATAAGAAATACAAAAAAATTTTTTTTTTTTTATCCTTATTCTATAATACCCTTTCCTTTACCCTAAGTCCCTAACCCTATTATTTCATCTACCACATTTAAGGAATGATCATACTTAAAGCTCAAGGGAATGAAGTTCAAATTAATGGAAAATAGAATTAGCCGTGATGATGTATTTTTTTTATACCGTTGGAGTGTTGGCGGCATACATTTGATCCCTTACTTTAGTTTCGTTGCATGTGCTTGTTGACACAATTTTTATGTTATAAACGCTGTTCGTCTTATTTTAGCTTCTTTTGGTCCATATTAGTTAGGCGTGTTTATAGCGATATACTTTCCGTGGAATCCCGCAAATTTTCTTATTGGTGTAATCGATAACCGAATCGATAAGCCCCAAAAATCGATAAATCGAAATCAAAAAAATCGAAACCTTATTGAAACGATAACGATAAGCATATGTACAAATCGATAATCGATAAGTAATTATCGATAAAGGTCAAAATTGAATCGATAAATCGAATGCACACCCCTAATAGACATGATTTCTAAAATGTAGAAATGCAGAAAAACCTATAGGCAGAATTTCGAGAATGCAGAAATGAAAGCAGGATACGATTGCAGAAGTAAATACCTAAGAGCATGATATCTACCCTTATGCATACACGAGGGACCCTTCCCTTTTCACTAAAACCCCCATAAGTTATTACAAACCAGAACGAATCAAGAAGAGTAAAATTACATCAGAGAAACTGAAAATTTTTACAACCAAGGAGAGCCTGATTCAGACTCCAGGTCTGAAATATAAAATAAACCAACTCCAAAGATCCAATTTCCAAAACCTTTCTCATTTCTGGGTGTGTCAGAGTTCCCAAGAGCCTCATGGACTCCGGGCAGTGCTTACACCCAAATTCATTATAGAATTGAATTATAGTGCAGTTTGGAAGAGCCAACCCTCAAGTGTCCAAGTTCAGAGGGAGCTCAAGGTCCCAAGGCAAGGCTCACAAGAGGGGGGCAGAACTTAGAAACTAGGAATGAGTGTAAGTGCAGAGAGGGGATTCTGGGGAAAAGCAAAGATAGGCTGGTGGTCATACCTAGCAATTGACAGTGCTGGCACACCCAAACCAGCTTGTTAGCCACATTGTTTGGGAGTTAGGATCCTTTAAAGGATCAAGCACAGACATGAACAACAATTTGGATGCTGCCATGCCTGAACCTTAACTCAAACACATAGAGGGGAATAGGGGTATGGGGATTCACAGCAGAAAACAGATGCAAAGAGAACATCACACATATTTAACACTAAGCATAGACAGCAAAGTAGACAGGATGATAGAAGCTGTGAAATAAACACATTGGGATGAGGCTGAAACTTAAATTAGAACATACCAGTTTCAGGGAAACAAGAAAGTAAAAGCAGTAGTCTTGTAAAGCCAAATTGCAAGAAAATAGTCAGGATATCTCAGAAGAGAGTAGAGTGTTGAGTGAAGCGTAAGAGTATTGAAATTGAAAGTAAGTAATGTGTGTTAGAGTATTCAACTCAAGGTCTCTTAAAGTGCTGAAAGGTCGTGCCCTTTATAGTGCAGAAAGCAAGTAAGAAAAAGGTAAGAAAATAGTTTTGAAATCAATTACATAAGGTCTCCCTTTAATTAAGGGATTCTAATTTCAAACGGGCAGAATAAATAAGGAAGGAATTTGATCGAATTCTTTTCCAAAGTAGTACAAGAAGGGCAAATACACAGAAACTATTTAAGGAAAGAGTTTGATAGCAACACGGTTTGAGCAAATAAGGAAAGGCAATCAATCAATCAGCCAGTAGAAATCAGAAATTGAGCTTTGGTATGAATGAATCCAACCAGAAAAGGTGAAGGAAGGTTTAATTAAAGAAAATCAGTAACAATCAATCGAACCTTATTAAAAGGAATTTTGAATCAATCACAAATTGGCAAAACCTTTTTTGAAGGAAGAATTCCTCATATATAAAGCATACAGACATGTCAAACAAGAAAGAACTGTCATGCTAATTAGAAAGAATCTAGTATAGAAAAGTTCAGAGTCACAAACAAAGAGGCTCAAATTCAGTATATAGACTCAGACTTAGTTTGAGAGAATCCGGGGTTCCATAATAGAACCCTAGTCCACACACAAGATCAAACTTGCCAAAAACCCTAAATCCTAGGGTTTTCAACTCGAATCAGATGCAGAGACGAGAAGACAAATAACTGAAACAGGCTCAGAGGTCTCTTTCAGAGACTCATGAGAAAACAAACAGGTAAAATAGCAAGTTCGAAAGAAACATAGTGAAAAAGCTGATTTGAAGCATAAAGAACATGTTTTAAGAAAAGCTTGGAACTTAAACAAGTTCAGAAGACAAAGAGGTAGTATAAACTTAAGGAAACAGTAGATGAAACATGTTTAGAAAGAACTCAACAAAGTTCAGAAGAAGGCAAATAAAGAACTAAGAGCTTAGTAGAAAATACCGTAAAGGAACATAGGGGTAAACGAGCACATAAGATAAACGTGTGAAAGCATGATATAGAAACCAGTAGAAGAAATAACAGAGCACAATAGAAGAATATGCATAATAAGGCAATCATAAGAACACAGGAGAAGGACATGCGAGGTAGAAAAGAGAACATAAAAACATAGCATAGACAGATTCACGCAAAGAAAAGAAGAAGAGGAGTCAGAAAACATTTTAAAACTTTTTCAGAAACACTAAATCGAAGAGAAACAAATTTTGAAAGAAAAGATTGGGGAAAACATTTTAAAACTCCAGTAGAACACAGATATAGCATAGATCTAAGGAAACAACCAGAGAAAACCTCGAATAGCTTAGGGTTTCAGAGAAACCCTAGAAATGAGAAAGGCTTGGAGGAAAGTCCGATCTTGAGTCGGAGAGGTCAGAAATAGGCTCCTGATGCTTGGATACGCCGGAGCGAGGCCGGAGAGGCCTCAAAGCCATGGATCTGAGAAGATTTGAAAGAACACCATCGAGGTCAGACCTCGAAACTTCGAACACCCAGGGTTTAAAGGTGGAGGGGGGTGAGTACAGGCCATCCATGGCCTGAGAAGCCATAGATTCCCGTGAAAGTGCGGTTGAAAAGGGCAGAAGATGACTAGGGTTCCGAGGAACCTTCGAGAGAGTTTTGGGAGAGGAGAGTGTTTGAAGGCGGCTGAGAGATGGAAATGAGGGGATTAGGGTATGGTCGGTGGGTTAAATATGGTAAGGGGTGATCGTGGCCATTGATCAAAATGATCAACGGCCTAGATTAAAAGAAGAAGCCAGGCGGGTTAATTGGTTGGGTCGGGGGTCGGGTTACAATTAAGATTGGACCGGTCTAATTGGGAGTTTAGGATTGGGTCAGTTGGAGGGGTCAATTTGGCTATAATTGAAATAAATTGGGGCTACATATTAAATAGCCAGTTTTCCCTTTTTATTTTATAAAAAATAGTAAAAATGATTCTGAAATTACATTAAAAGTACTGAATCGGTAAATAATANTGCCCATGTTTCAGTCAAAGGAAAATCTTATCAGTTTGAAAATGTGGTGGTTAGTTTGCGGCATTCTTGCTGAGGGTGGCCTTTCCACTGCCATGCTTTGTTCTGATCAGGCGCCTTCGACTGGCAAAGAATTGTTTGACCTTCGGACTGCGCCTTAACCACAAGACCCTGAATGGCCTAAACGCCCTATACTCAACTTGTTGTTTTACACTTCTGTCTTTCCAATATGAACCTCTGTATTTCTCCCCACCATTCACGAAACCACTCGATCACTTGAACCTCGGCTAACACCTTATTTTCCAGTTTGCCTCATGCTATTTCTGGCATGTCGTGGCCGCACTTTGCTTTGTGCAATTTGGAAGTTGGTAATAAGCATTGCAATCTTTTCTTGTTTGCTTAGCAAGGCTAACATTGGAAAAACCTTAGAGAAAGTAGACCCAAAAGGAAATGAAAGGCAACGACTTCGAGAGTTATGAATAAAGAAGATTCAAAGCAGGAAAACTATTTGAGGAAGAAAAGGAAAAGGGACTTATCTGAGTGAGGCTGGTGGAATCAATGATCATGACATGCATTCTGAATTAATCAGCTTAGTCCGTTCAGTCAATCACCTTTCCGTCTTCACACTTATGCCTGGGGTTTAATCCAATTCCTTTGCAGAGTCAATAACCTTATTCGGCTTGCGGCGCCCTTAAGGGTTTTCACCAATAAACTTCTCTCATTTATTCATCTCTCAACTCACCGTCGCCTTACGGTGTCCGTGAGGATTTTCACCAATAAGACTCTCTCATTTTAATTTCTCTCAGCTTTCCGCCGCCTTACGGCGCCCGTGAAGGTTTTCACCAATAAGACTCTCTCATTTTTTTCATTTTTTCCTGTGCAGAACGGAGTGTTGTCCCTTATGTGAATCATTCTTCTAACTTGCTTAACTTGGTATCCCTCAAAGATTGATCGAAAGGTCTTTCTTTGGACCGTAATATGGGCTTTTGGATAGGGTTAGAAAGAAAGGTTATCATAAAGGCTCAAAACAACTTGAATGGTTCAAAATTACAACTTTTGGAATCAGATCTTTTTACAAAACCGCAACTTCTATCCCAGTTTCTTTGCTTGGGGGCTTTGAATTTTTATTTTGATGGGACTGAACCGTGAGGCTGCCTACGTATCCTTAAAAGGAATCAGGTCGAACGTAGTTTATGTCATAGGAATTATTTTTTGTACTTTTCTCTTTTTCTTTCTTTTCTTCTTTTCTCTCTCTTTTCTTTTCTTTTCTTTTTCCTTTTTTTGTACTCCTAAACTTTGCTTCTAATTCCAAAGGAGGGGTATGAAAGAAAATAAAAGGCTCAAAAGGGGTAACAAAGGATAAAGTGTTTAGATAGCAGAATAAAATGCCTTCGTCATTCCAATCTTCAAAATATGCCATGTACAAATAACATAATTTAAACCAAAGAAATCATACATAATATCTTTTGATTGCATCAGAATTGATAGCCATGTCTACACACTTGACTTCTATATATGTTAAATACAAACCACCATTGGACAAAACTCTCGTCACCACAAACGGCCCCTGCCAATTTACGGCAAACTTACCTTTAGCTTCAGCCTGATGTGGAAGAATGCATTTTAGTACTTGCTGACCCACTTCAAAGTTTCGAGGACGCACCTTCTTGTTATATGCTCTCACCAATCTCTTCTAATACAACTGGCCATGACATACCGCTGCCAGTCTTTTGTCATCAATCAGACTTAATTGCTCCAAACGGGTTTTGACCCATTCATCATCATCAATTTCTGCTTCAGCAACAATTCGATGGGATGGGATCTCAACCTCCGCGGGTATCACTGCTTCAGTACCATATACCAACAAATAAGGAGTTGCACCTACTAAAGTGCGAACAGTAGTGCGATAACCCAACAAAGCAAAAGGCTACTTTTCATGCTATTGCCTGGAACCTTGCACCATCTTTCGAAGTATCTTCTTTATGTTCTTGTTGGCTTCCTCAACCGCTCCATTTGCTTTGGGACGATACGGAGTGGAATTTTGATGTATGATCTTGAACTGCTGATATACTTCCTTCATCAAGTGGCTGTTAAGATTAGCACCATTGTCTGTGATAATTACCTTTGGAATTCCAAAGCGACAAATGATGTTTGAATGAACAAAGTCAACCATTGCTTTCATGGTCACAGATTTGAAAGTCATAGCTTCAACCCACTTAGTGAAATAATCGTTGGCCACCAGAATGAACCTGTGCCCATTGGATGCTGCTGGCTCAATTGGTCCGATGACATCCATACCCCAAGCAACAAAGGGACAATGTGCAGACATTGTGTGCAATTCAGACGTAGGAGAATGGATCAAATCACCGTGCACCTGGCATTGATGACACTTGCGCACAAAGCTGATGCAATCTCGCTCCATGGTGAGCCAATAATAACCTGCTCGAAGAATTTTCTTTGCCAGAACATACCCGCTCATATGCGGCCCGCAGACTCCGATCATGATAGTCGTGGCTTGTCTAGCATCTATGCATCTCAACAATCCAAGATCTAGAGTTCTTTTGTACAAAACTCCTCCACTGAAGAAAAATCCACTTGCCAAACATCGAATTGTTCTTTTCTGATCTCCTATGGCATGTACCGGATATACCCCCGTCTTTATGTACTCCATGATATCGTGGAACCAAGGTTCACCATCAAGTTCTTCTTCCACTATGTTACAGTAAGCATGCTGATCACGGACCTGAATATGCAAAGGGTCAATATAAGCCTTATCTGGATGATGTAACATCGATGCCTGGGTAGCCAAGGCGTCAGCAGCCTCATTATGGATCCTAGGAATATGCCTGAACTTGACTAATCTGAACCACTGACAAAGATCCTGCAGACATTGTCGGTTCGGTATGAGTTTCAAATCTCGAGTCTCCCATTCTCCCTGAATCTGGTGCACCAACAGGTCTGAATCTCCCAAAACCAGCACTTCCTGGACTCCCATGTCCACAGCTAACCTTAAGCCCAAAATACATGCTTCGTACTCAGCCATGTTGTTGGTACAATAGAAGCGAAGCTGAGCTGTGACACGGTAGTGGTGCCCTGTTTCAGAAATGAGCACAGCTCCTATTCAACACCTTTCATGTTAGCAGCCCCGTCAAAGAAGAGTTTCCAACCAGGTTTTTCATCCTGCTCGACTTCATCAATATGCATTACCTCTTCATCAGAAAAGTAAGTCTTCAAAGGTTTATATTCTTCATCCACCGGGTTTTCGGCCAAGTGATCAACCAGAGCTTGGGCTTTCATCGCCGTCTGAGTCACATATACGATGTCAAACTCTGTAAGTAAAATCTGCCACTTTACAAGCCTTCCTGTGGGCATGGGCTTCTGAAAGATATACTTTAAAGGATCCAGGCGAGAAATGAGGTAAGAATTGTAGGATGACAAATAATGCTTCAACTTCTGTGCTACCTAAGTCAGGGCGCAACATGTCCTTTCAAGGGGAGTATACTTTACCTCATAAGATGTGAACTTTTTACTGAGATAATAGATGGCTGCTCTTTCCTGCCAGTGATGTCATGCTGACCCAACACACAACCAAATGAATTATCCAGGACTGTCAAATAAAGAATCAAAGGTCTCCCGGGTTCCGGCGGGACCAACACATGCGGTTTTGACAAATACTCTTTGATCTTATCGAATGCTTCCTGGCACTCATCAGTCCATTTGACCGCAACATCCTTCTTTAGCAACTTAAAGATGTGCTCACAAGTTGTCGTGAGCTGAGCAATAAACCTGCTGATGTAGTTCAGCCTCCCTAGCAGACTCATCACCTCGGTCTTGTTCTTTGGCGGTGGTAATTCCTGGATATCTTTGATCTTTGACGGATCCAACTCAATGCCCCGACGAGTGACTATGAACCCCAACAGTTTCCCATACAGACCCAAATGCACACTTTGCAGGGTTGAGCTTAAGATTATACCTGTGGAGCCTCTGGAAAAACTTCCTTAAATCTCTGACGTGGTCAGACTGCTTCCTGGACTTTATGATCACTTCATCCACGTAAACCTCAATCTCCTTGTGTATCATGTCATAGAATATGGTAGTCATTGCCCTCATGTAAATTGCCCCAGCGTTTTTCAAACCAAATGGCATGACCTGGTAGCAATATGTTCCCCACGACGTGATGAATGCCGTTTTTCCGCATCTTCCTCATCCATTAAAATCTGATGATATCCCACGTAGCAATCCACAAAAGATCCGATCTCATGCTTGGCACAATTATCAATCTAAATGTGGATATTTGGCAACGGGAAGTTATCCTTCGGACTTGCTTTGTTGAGGTCATGGTAATCAACACACACTATGGTCTTACCATCTTTCTTCGGCACATGCACAACATTAGCTAACCACATGGGATACCGTGTGACCCGAATGACCTTCGCATCAAGTTGCTTTGTGACTTCTTCTTTGATTTTCACACTCTAGTCTTTCCATCTTTCTTTGGCACATGCACAACATTAGCTAACCACGTGGGATACCGTGTGACCCGAATGACCTTCGCATCAAGCTGCTTTGTGACTTCTTCTTTGATTTTCACACTCATGTCNCATGTCATCATACGACCATGCAAAAATATCCTTATATTCAAACAATGCTTTGATTATTTCTTCTCCGATTTGTGGTTCAAGATGGACACTTATCTTGGTTTCTCTGACATTATCTGGATCTCCTAAATTGATTGCTTCAGTTTCATTCAAATTAGGCTTGGGTTTTTCTTCAAAATGATTTGGTTCTTTACTAATCTCCTCAAATGCCTCATCCTCATCATACTCTGTTTCATCATCACACTCTATTTCTTGGATTATTATTTCAGAATTAGATTGACCTTTAAGACTTGGCCGAAGATTCCTTATGCATGTCATGTCATTGAAACCAGCATAAAAAGAACTGTAAGAAGAAAAGAAACAAAAATAAAAACTATCAGGAATGATGGAAAAGGGAAATTGCATTTCATTGAAAATACAGGATAACAAGGTTTGTACATCAACAAGCGAAAAATAAAAAAATCTGGGTCACAACCCTGGAATAACCCAGATAAAAAGGAAAACAAAGCAAACTACCAAAACTCCTTCCGAGTAGGGAAAGGAGTAGCCTTCTAATTTTTAAGCTTTGCTTTCAGCCCGACGAACTGCACATCTGCTTTGCTGGAACCTTCTCCAACTTCTATCATGTTCACATCATCAAACAACCTCTGGAACCGTTCAATTAACTCTTCATCAATGTCAACCACAGGACATGGAACTGCTGACACTGGGCGTTTCATGGCACCGGTCTTGACAAAGGACCTGGAGAGACGCGGGATAGGCTTCAAAAGTGCCCGCGCCTTCTGTTTCAACCTTTTAGCCCTTTTCACATCTGTCGCTGTGGGTTTGAATCCAAGACCGAACGTACCCAAATTTTCAGGGAGGGACACCGGCTGTACGATACCCTATAAGGATGCACCCAGACCTTTGCCTGGCACAAAGCCATTTTGCAGCATTTCAGAGGCCACCATGACGGATGCAGAGGCTATCTTTAGAGTTGGAATACATTTTCCTTCTGGAATCTTCTCAACCGGCATTGTTTCAGAAACTTGGTAGACCCAAGGCCCCTTATCATCTTCGGCCTCAATAAATGTGACAGAGGCATCACTATGAGCACACGAATTCTCCTCACCATGCACGACGATCTCCTGTCTGTCCCACTCGAACTTAACCATCTGGTGCAAAGAGGACGAGACTGATTTGGCGGCACGTATCCAAGGCCGACCCAACAACAAATTGTAAGAGACGGCCATGTCCAGTACCTGGAACTCCATGGTGAATCCAACTGGTCCTATTGTCAATTCAAGCACTATATCACCAACCGAATCTTTTCCTCCACCGTCAAAACCTCGGACACATATACTGTTCTTTTAGACCCTTTCAGTATCGATTTTCATCTTGTGCAAAGTGGATAGAGGGCAAATATCCGCACTGGAACCATTATCCACTAACACCCTAGTGACCACGGAATCTTCACCCTAGCTTTGTTGTGTTCGATACCTTCCACAGGCAACTCGTCATCGGAGAAGGTGATCCTTTTCACATCAAATATCTTGTTAGCGATCTTCTCCAAATGGTTCACTATGATTTTGTTGGGGACATGAGCTTCATTCATAATTTTCATCAGGGGCCGACGATGCTCGTCTGAATGGATCAACAATGATAGCAAGGAAATCTGAGCGGGAGTCTTTCTCAACTGCTCCACGATGGAGTAATCTTGTACTTTCATTTTTCTCAAAAACTCCTCCGCCTCTTCTTCATTGACCGATTTCTTTACTAGAACTGGATTATCTCTGAGTGTTTTAGCTTTCCTTAACTCTTCCGGGTCAAAGCATCTCCCCGAACGAGTTAATCCCTGGGCCTCATTGACTTCTTCTTTCACTTCCTTCCCTTTATAGGTCACTATCACCTGTTCATAGCTCCATGGGATAGCCTTGCTGTTGATTATCGGCAACTGGGTTATAGGCTTGATGATGACAGGGTTCGTACGGGCACCCTCTGTTGATACCCAATTTTTCCCTATGTATTTTATATACTCAAAATATTCTCAAAATAGTATGTGTGTGCATACATAAGCATGCCCAAGAGTTTTGGTATTTTCCCTAATTTTCTAAGATTCATAAACTCGATTTATTGTCTATTTTAGGAGTACAAAATCACGTAATTATTCTTAAAACTACCGTTTTTGTGAATAATTTATTTCCATCCTCATATTTACACCAAAATATAATAAAGGTGATTTTTGCATATTTTTACAAATTTATTTGATATTTTAAAACTAAAATCGCATAAAATTGCAATCAAAGCCTATATTATGATTAATGGCATTTTACAATTATAAAATTATTCCCAGTATTTTTAGATTAATTTTTATATATTATCAATTAGTTCAGTGCTTTTAATTCATTTTTGTCATTTTAACTATTTTTATATATAAATTAGAGGGGAGAAATTGGTTATTTAATACATAGCCATTTCCAATTGCAATTGTAGCCTCAATTTAACCTCCAATTCCACCCCTAATCAAACGACCTAATTTCAAATTCCAACCCAAACCCACAACCCATTTTTAGACCCGCCCGGTTCCTCTTTTAATCTTGGCCGTTGATCATTTTGACCAACGGCCATGATCCGTTCTTTCCTTTTTAGTTTCCATACCCCCCAACCCTAATCTATTCTATCAGATACGCCGCCTTTGAACTCTCATCTCTCAAACTCTCTCTAGCCCTCCTCGGAACTCTAGCGTTCCCCTACCTTGTTCCACAATGATTTCACCGGCGTCCACGGATTCTCAGGCCACGGACAGCCTATACCCACCTCCTATGGATTCTGCATGCCTGTTGTTCGAAGGATCGAGGCCAGACCACGAAGGTCTTCACTCAGGCCTTCACTGATTCGAAGCTCCGGCCATCTCCGGCCTTGCTCCAGTGGCTCTTGGTCTTTTGAGCCTGTTTATGACATTATCCGGCTTAGATCGAGTATTTTCGAAGCCTTTCTCATTTCTAGGGTTCATCTGGAACCCTAAATATCGAGGTTCTCTCCGATTATTTTAGATCTGTTACATGTTTGCACTGTTGCTTAAGTTGCTTGAACGTTTTCTCCGATTTTCTTTCAAAAAGCACTTCCTTTCGATTAGGGTTTTTGGAAAGTTCTTAAAATGTTTCTGACTCTTCTTCTCCTTTTCTTGGTGAGAATCAACCCCTGCTATGTCCTTATTTTCTCTTTTCTGATTCGCATGCCTTTTCGTGTATTCTTATATTTGCTGTATTATGAAGTTTTTCTGGTATGCTCTCACATGCATATTTCATGTGCTTCTCTACTGTGTTTTCCTATTGAGTTTTAGTCCTTTGGGTGCCTTTACCGAACTTTGCTTGGATTCTTTTTAGATGTGTTTTATCGAATGTTTCTTTAAGTTTACATTACCTGAACTCATTTAATTTTAATGCTTTCTTGAAACTTGTTTCCTGTACCGGTTCCTATGTTCTTTGCTATTGTGCTTGTATGCTTCTCATGAGACTCTGAAAAAGTCTCTGAGCCTATCTCAATGGTTTGCCTCTTCATCTCTGTGTCAAATTCAAGTTTAAAAACCCTAAGATTTGAGGGTTTTCTTTGGCTAATTTGGTTTTATGTTTGGACAAGGGTTCTACTTTGAAACCTTGAACTCTCAGACTCACTTCGAGTTTATGAATTGAATTTGAACCTTTTTTTGCGTTTGTGATTTTGAAACCCTCTTGCTTGACATGCCTATGTGTTTTATACGAGAACTTCTCTTTCAAATGTTTTGCCAACTGTTAATTGATTCTGAATCCCTTTAATGTTGCTTATTTGATTGTTACTGATTTTTCCTAAATAAAACTCTCCTTTACCTCTTTTCTGACTCGAGCAAAGCTTTCAATGGGATTCTTTCCTAGTTATTTTACTGATTCCTTTTCCTTGTTTTACAAACCAAGTACCACTAGACTTTTACCTTAAATGTCTTCTGTGTACTTACCCTTATTTGCCTACCTTGCACGAGATATTTACTTGATTTCCCTTCCTTAAATAACTTCTGCCCATTACCGTTTGAATTTGGACTCCTTAATTAAAGGGAGTCTATCGGCTGATTGATTTTAATTGGTATATAGTTCCTTAATTATTACTAAACTATGATCCTTGCCTTATTTGCTACACCTGTTTTCAATTATAAATACCCTGCTCTTTCATTAACACACAGACGATTTTTAAAAAATCATCACAACTCTCTTCTAAAACTCACACTCTAGCTTCCTGATTGTAATTTGGCTTCCCCAAATCTACTGCTTCTCCCTACTTGTTCTTCTGAACTGGTATGTCCTACTTTTGATTCAAGCATCAAATACAATGTGTTTACTTACAAGATTCCGTTTTGCTGCTTTATAGAGTTCAGCTTTAAGAAAAATAAATACTTATGTCTTGCTATCTGTTGTTGCAATGAATCTCTATCCCTATTCCCTTTATGTGTTTGGGATGTATTTTAAGACATGGCAATATGTAAAGTTGTTGTCATGGATTAAGACTGGGTCCTTTGGATCCTAGCCTCTTTCAATCTCCTATTCCCCTGTTCCCTTATGTGTATAGAGTTTAGGTATAGCCTGGCAGCATATGAATTGCTGTCCATGGCTGAACCTGACCTTCAAAAGGTCCTAACTCTCTAATTTTTTGAGCTGACAAGCTGGTCAGGGGTGTGCCAGCAGCCCAGTTGCTAGGCATGACCACCAACCTGCCCTAGCTCCCCCCTTATTCCCTCTCATTGCACTTACACTTACTCCTAGTCCTTAAGTCCTACCCCCCCTCTTGTGAGCCTTGCTTTGGGAACCTTGAGTTCCCTCCGAACTTGGACACTTGACGGCTAGCACTTCCACACTGCACCTTAATCTGTTCTGCAATAACATTTGGGGTGTAAGCACTGCCTGGAACTCTTGAAGTTCCTTGGAACTTTGACACATCCCAAATAAGAGAAAGGCTTCGAAAATCGACCCCGGAAGTTGGTTCATCTCATATTGTTAGATATCGAGTCTGAATTAGGTTCCTTGGATGCAACTTAAATCTCTGATGTAATTTTATTTTTCTGCCTGATTCATTTAGTCTGTAATAATTTGTAATAACTTATGGGGTTTGGTGAAGAAAGGGAAGGGTAACCATGTATGCAAAAGGGGGTAGAAAACCTGTCTATAGGATTTCTATTTTTCAGCATGTTCTCACGTAGAAAACCTGTCTATAGGATTTCTATTTCTCAGCATGTTCTCATGTAGAAAACCTGTCTATAGGATTTCTATTTTTCAGCATGTTCTAATATAGATAACCTGTCTATAGGATTTCTATTTTCAGCATGTTCTCATATAGATACCATGTCTATAGGATTTCTAATCTCAGCATGTTCTCATATAGATACCCTACCTATAGGATTTCTGCATGTAGAAAATATGCCTATAGGTCCTTTTTGATTGTTGCATATCCATTCCTCATTAGGCAAACATGTTTATAGGTCTTAATAACCAAATGCAATCAGATGTCACGTTCGTAATAAAATGCAACACCTAGATATCATGTTGTAGGTTTTCTACATTTTCTTCCATGTCTATAAAAGTGTTTAACATTAACAACGCTAGAAAACATGCCTATAGGAACTGTCAATCAATTCTAAATTGCCTCACACGTTTTAAGGTGATCTGTCAGTAATAACGCGTTATCAATTGCAGAACTTGTATTATTCTGTTAAAACTGGCAACTCTTCTGTAACATGTTTACTTCTTTTCTGAAACCGGTACATATCATGTCTATAAGTTTCACCTAGGCAAGCCTTAGGGTAAAACCTGTAACTGCATCAGTCTTCTTGCAGCCAGGCGGACCTAATGCAGATTTCTTGTCTAAAAATATGGGTTGAACCAGTCCGCTTAACGTTTAAGTTTAATTCAGACCTAATCAGTATATGTAAGGCATGCTAAACTACATTTTCGTGATTCTGAGGAGGCCTATGTGAGCCTTTGATTGTTATGTGTACCCCATAACTGTCCTATATGTTTTGTTTGACGCATTAGAATTTTTACCTTTCTAAACTCTTGAAAAAGCCCAAAAATTCCTTCCCTTGATAGGATTAGAAGTCCCAAATGCCTCCGGGACTAATAGGATTGGGACGGGTAATAGCATGCTATAGGTAACGATACCATTTCGCGCTTAATACCTTAACGGGGTGGGAAAAGGTAGATATGGATATGATGACCACGCGATAACACCACGTGTATAAACAGTTACCGGGTGTTGTGTGGGGTGATCCATATGATGTATAAACCTAGGACCCCTTCCCTTATTTGTCCATTCTATTTTTGCCAAACTTCAACTTTTAAACTGCTTTTAACTTGCAACAACTATGTATAAATTTTTCTTTTACTCTTTTATTCAAGCTTTTAAAACTGCTTCCTCTATCAAAATTCAGTTTCTTTAATTTCCTTAATCCCTTACAACCATTATGTGAAAATCCCTCTTTGTGTTTGTAATTCTTGCTTGTCTACTTGTTGCTTGCATTTAAAGTCACAATTGTAGCATGGCCGGGAACCACACTAGTGGATCTTGAGGGGTGCATAACACCTTCCCCTCGAGATAATTTCTAGCCCTTACCCGAACTCTGGTTTTCAAATTCAAAACCCTTAGTGTCCTAATGAACTTATTCATTAGGTGGTGACTTTTCACAAAAAAACCCAATTCCCAAACGGGAATAGTGTTGTCTTCCTGAATGTCGTAAACCCGATATCGCTTTAGAGAAAAAGGGGGCGTCGACAGCATGGCGACTCTGCTGGGGATTTCTTTAGGCTTCTACCACTGCATGTTATATTTGACTTTACTATTTTCTTTATCGCTTTGTTTAATGCCTTTATTCGAAACTGACTTGTCTTTTTATTTCTTTTTTTTCTTTAACGCTTTCATTTACTGTTTTCCTTCAATACCGTTGTAATTTTGTGCAATTATTGTAATCATTATGAACGTGAAAATACGTGGCAATTTGTTTCATTCTTGTAATTGCATCTTCAACATCATATTCCACACGTGCCAACTAATACCATAGCAACGCTTGATGAGTTGTTGCGCTCTTCCAATATTATTACCCCCTAAATTTTGGCGAAGGCGTATTTGCGGTAAAACTAGTCAATCAGCGGTGCAGTCGACGGTTCCGTGCCTTTCCCTCTTGAGTTGTCCGCTCAAGGGTACCGGTCTAGCACCCCATAGAAACCTTATTCTATTTAACTGTACATGCATCACTGTCAAACCTAGTCGAGTCAGTTATGTTGTCCACATAATGACTCTTTAAGATAGCCTTATCCAAAGTCCACTGGGTTCCCCTGGGACCCAAACGGACACCACCATATTCTGTGCATTTATTTGGAGAACTAAATGCTGTTTATGCTAATTATTGGTTTAAATAGTCGATTCCGGTGGGGGGTATGGTAACCCTTTTGTTTTGCAGAAAATGGAGAACAAGGTCCCCGACTTCGGTATGGTCAGTATACCCTCACTCTTGCTGACATGGTGGAGGAATCTCCCATCAAGTGACCAAATCAATGAATGGAAAGAGAGGGTCGCCAAGGCTAGTAAGAAGCTGGAATATCTGGAATACAGTCTGCTGGAATTGGAAGGAAAAGTAAGAAAAAGAGTCATCGACTGCCAGAACGCTGAGGGAAACGAAGGAGAACGCCTGGCAAAGGCATTTTTACTAGTGAACCTACGCGAGCTGGAGGATTTGATCAACGAGAGCATTCAACATGCGGAAGGTTCTTCTTGGACCAAGTAGTTAGGAGTCTTTCTTTTGCTTTTAAATGTAATAAGGCCAATGGCCATTAGTGACATTTTTACTTTATGCAATTTTAGTGGCGTTTTGGGATTCGTCTTATTTTTATCAATAAAATAAGGCATTTAGCATTATAAGTTCTTCAAATCAACTTGTCGCTAGGCCTACCTTGGGCACAACGAGGCACCCAATCTAGGACACGATTTATATTCTTGTACTATGTGTTTAATATTGCAATATTTTTCTCCGAATCCGTACTAACTTGCTACCTTTTTTGTTTTTACTTTTATTTTTTATTCCCCTCCCCAAAAGGTTAGTTCGTGCATTCTGGCATCGTCATCCTACTCCACAAGGTCTAAGGGCCCTCCACCTCCTCCTCCTCCAAGTCCTATCAAAATCAAGAACAAAGCAAAAATGGAGAATGTGAACACCATCAGAAAGGACGACTCAGCTGAAAGGGTAGAGGTTTCCTCAGGGTGTTCAGGTATACAAAGAAAGTGCCGCTCAGCTCGTACAAAAGATACTGAAATTTCAAGAAGAACTAGACCAAGTTCGGAACTTGGCAAGTCTGTCATTCTCCCTCACGACTCCAGACATCAACTTTCCCAAAGCTCAACACCCCATACCTCCACAGGACATCCCGAAGCCGCAGAAACAACCCGCTACTCATCAAAATTGCAACACATGTCACAACAACGCTCCACTCCTCATCCCTGAACCATCAAGTGATCATCCCCACCACATTCCAATCTATGTGGAAACCATGCCACAATACACTCAGCCCATTACAAACACACCAGAATCCGAGGACAAAGACTCTCTCATCAACAACCTGGCAGCCGAGCTCAAGAAATTGACTAGCCCAGTCCAGGGCGTTGAAGGAAGCAAAGGCATTGAAGGGCTGAATTATGAGGATCTTTGTATTCAGCCAGACGTTGAACTCCCGGAGGGGTACAAGCCTCCCAAGTTTAAAATGTTTGATGGCTCGGGGGATCCTATCTGAGGACATATTGTGATAAACTGGTCGGCGTAGGAAGAGATGAGAAGATCCGCATGAAACTCTTCATGAGAAGTTTGAAAGGCGATGCGCTATCTTGGTACATTAGCCAAGATCCCAAGAAGTGGACGAGCTGGATTGGAATGGCGTCTGACTTCATGGACAGGTTCAGGTTCAATACAGAAAATGCACCAGATGTCTTCTACATCCAGAATCTAAAAAAGAAACCCAATGAGACATTCCGCGAGTATGCTACTCGATGGAGATCCGAGGCTGCTAAGGTCAGGCCGGCCTTAGAGGAAGAACAAATGAACCGATTTTTCGTCTGAGCTCAGGATCCGCAGTATTATGAGAGGTTAATGTTGATAGAGGGCCAGAAATTCTCCGATATCAGCAAGCTAGGAGAAAGGATTGAGGAAGGCATTAAGAGCGGTATGGTCACTAATTTCGAGGTACTGCAGGCCACCAACAAAGCCCTACGATCCGGTGGCACATCCAAGAAAAAGGACGTGAGTGCCGTGATGGTCGCACAAAGAACCAAGTCTCCAGTAAATTACCAAGCCTACCCAGTACCCCCTCTCACATACCAGCCTATTCCCAATTACCAAGCACCTCCGCCCTCTTACCAATTTCCATCACCTGCTTACTACTCATTTCCTACCTCACCAAAATATTCCCAACCTGCACCCATCTACCCAGCCTATAATGCTCACTACCAATCACCTCCTTCCCGCCAAAACTTCCCTAAGCCACGCCCTAACTTCGACCGTAGACCTCCCAAGCAATACACCGCCATCGCCGAGCCAATCGATCAATTATATGAAAGACTCAAAGCAGCTGGTTACGTCACCCCAATCCCTGCCATAACTCCAGAAAATCCTTCCCAGTGGGTCAATCCAAATAAAACCTGTGCGTACCATTCCGGCATGAAAGGGCATACCATTGATGAGTACTGATCTCTGAAAGAAAAAATCCAAGCTCTAATTGACAACAAAATCATCGTGGCCAAAGAACCTGCTCCTAATGTTCGAAAAAATTCTTTGCCTGATCATAAGGGTGGTGGTGTGCACATGATCGAGGTAGAAGATGATTGGGACCCCAAGGGGTCGATTGGATTAATTGCCGAAGGTGACGAGCCCAAGAAACCAACCGTTACATTGAATCCAATTGTAGTCCAGATCCAGCCCTCTGGGGATGCTGAAGTAAACGTGTCTGTGCCTCTCGAGTTTGAAACACCGTCATCCAAAAGGATCACAAAGCCGATTGAGGTGGAGTTTGGGTCTCCAA
>NW_017670790.1:0-2160 GCF_001879085.1 Nicotiana attenuata
AAAGACTTAGCAATCTTCCTTAGCATACATTGAAGGGAAGTGTTTGAATGTGCTTTTATAAAATAAAATAAAAAAACGAAAAAGGGCAAAAAATACCCCTATCGTTTGGTAAATGATTTAGAATTACCCCCCATCCATCTTTTGGTCCAAAAATACCCTCACCGTTATTCTATTGCTAAAAATACCCCTCGATTTAACGGCAACAGATATGGGACCGACTTTTAATGAGTTGGCAATATTTTATTAGGCCACGTGGCTCCTGATTTCACTTCACCAATATGGGTATGATAAACTTGCCTTATTTTTTTTTTATGCGCACCATTGTTTGACGCGCTGCATTATCTACAGTAATAATTATTTCTTTTTACTTTTTTCCTCTCTTTCTTCCTCATTGACTGGAGGGGGACTACACAGAAACTACAAACGAAAAGTCTCGCCAGAAACCTCACATAAATTGACTCGAATTCCAACTCAAAAAGATCATTGATTGGTGGTGAAGAAAGTTCATTTTCAGATCTTGTTTTGAAGAAAGTCGAGGCGTTTGGCCTTGGCAGTGGTCCGTTTTTTCCTGAATCATCAACCACACTCGCATGACCGATCTCCTTACTGTATAACCAATAGAATTTCCGCAGAAACATCGCCAACCATGCAACTGCCGATCCGCTCACTGGAGATAACCCACCTGTGGGATTTACGTGTCAACGTCTTCCAACGCTGCTACACGGGGTGCAATCCCCATGACATTAATGACCCATCCTGAGTCCAAGCTCACTCTCTAGCTGCACAAGTCCATTTACCTCTCGTGGACATCAATTAAGTGCGCGGCAACATCCTTCCAATTCAAAGTTAGGTTGTGTCCTTCTTCATTTGAAGCAGCTCCTTTCCATTATATCAAATCTCCTGCCGCCTAATAGCCCATACTCCAAATTAATCCATAGGCCCAAATCACCAATCACTAAAATTTCCAAATCACCCCAAACTCTCCCACTTTGGCGAAACTCACCCCTTTAGTCGACTACCCGACCTTTAGTTCTTATACCTGGCCTTCTAGATATTTTAACCACCGCCTGACACTTCCCACATGTCCTTCCTCATTCTTTGCTGTTCAGTTGTTGCCATAAATAAAATCTACCTTCGTGGCACTTGAACCCACATTTGATGCTAACTTTAAACCTTTCCGAAGATCATCTTTCTCGAACCATCGACATTAGGAACACTGATTAAATCCTGCACTACCGCACCCCGCGATATCTGACAGCCGCATCTTCAACACTATTTCACAATATCTTACCCCAAAGGCGAATTGTAGAAGATCATCACACCAGCAAACTTAGTATGTTCAATTAGGACAACGACACCTCATCATAGAAGAAAACTCCACCACGCTCGCAAATACCAAGTCTCGTTACTCCATCAGCCCACATCTGACCATTCTTAGTCTGATTGCCCTTCCCCTGCCAGGAATAAAATATCGAACCTCTAGATCGTGCACTGAATAAACCTCCCTTCAAGTCATTCACTGCCCCGACACGTAGGCAAACATCCTACCATCATATCAATACTGCGGAACAATCATTCATAGCATCATGGCAACTTGTGCCTAGCCTCAGAGCTCTTAGAAGCACCGCTACTGATCCGAAACGACAGAATATCCTTTCACAAGGCGATGATAATAGCTCAAACAACTATGCAGGAAGAAACATTCCGCACCACAGAGTACCATTACAATTCTTCAATTCTCAATTTATAACAAGCAGTTCGCGTCGCGTAGGATTAAGTAGGAAGGGAACAGGGGCATAAGCCTCCAGGAATCAAATCGCACGATGAGGAATCAGGAAGGGAAGTACTCCTAACAGTCCTGCAGCCTCCCGAAGATAAGTACAGACGTCTCCGTACCGATCTGCGAGACTCTACTGTACTTGCTCATGACTCGTGAGACCTACGGGAACCTAGTGCTCTGATATCATGTTGTCACGACCCAAATTCCACTAAAGGTCGTGATGGCGCCGGACACCACTGTCAGGCAAGCCAACCCAAAACACTTAATTAAATTCTCATTTTAATACTCTTGAAAACTATGATTTTTCTTCAAATCTACCAATTTAAGAAGATGATTGCTTCAAGTCAAAATAAATAATAAGCAATTAATACAAAATACTT
>NW_017670790.1:3227-40327 GCF_001879085.1 Nicotiana attenuata
ACATGGAATGTGTACTGAGTTTTTCTTCTAGATGGGATCAATGAAAGTTCTTGACTAGTTGAGTGCGTAGATGTCTGTGGCTCGGAAGGGAGATAAAAGTTTTCCTGCTATCCTTGGATGGTATGGTATATGCGATATGTTGTGGAGGATCGAGATTTGCGTGTACGAGGTTTCAGTTCAGTTCTGAAAAGAAGTTCATAAAACTCTTAGGCAACGGGTAGCCTCAGATAATCAAGGAAATGGTGCTGCTAATTGGAAGCGATTTGACGAGAGTATATGTCTCAGAAAAAGGGTAATGTGATTAAACTGATGATACTTCGGTAGTATTGCGGCATTTTCTTGTTGGATCAACTGGTGGTATTCGGGTTTGCTTGGTGGCACAGGAAATTTTAAAGTATCTATCGTGGAGTGATGGGGTATTTAAGGTGTGGTATGCGTTCGGACGGCAAAAATTGGGATCAGGTATGATGATTCGTGTGCTATATGGAGTTGGAGACTGGGAGTTCTCATGTACAGGCTATGTCGTGGTTGTGGATCGTGTGTATTCGGCACCGTTTAGCGGCAATCGGGATTTGGAGGCTCGAGTGGATCTTTATTTGCTGGTATGTTAGATTTTGGATGTGATGTTGAAATTCAGACTGGTTGTCTTAGTGTTAGGTGATTCTGAACTATTGCGCTACGGGCTATGCCGGAAATGCCACGGGTTGAGTGGCGAGGTGCATTGGATTATGTTCTTGCAGAGTGGTTTATATTTCAAAGACCCATCGGACGGCTGGGAAGGATTGCTTTTCTTAATTGGGCCTTCGTGATGGATGTTAGTGCAGAGGTTTCTACCATTGGTTCTGTTCCGGTGTTAAGGGACTTTTCGGATGCGTTTCTTGTGGCCGGGCATGTCGCCGGGCGAGGTTGTGGATTTCGATATTGATTTGGTGCCGGGCACCGTATCGTACGGCTCCGGCAGGAGTTATAGTAGTGGAAGGAGCAACTTCAGGCTTTCTTGGTAATGAGTTCGTTGGTAGGCCGATGTGGATATGTGTTTAGCTTGAGTGGGCTTGGTTGGCCCCGAATTGTATTGTTGAGGGATAGGTTGATTCGATCGTTATTGAGCTTGTTAGTGATCTGAGGAGAGCTATGAGTTGCTTTTCGGTGTTGTGAGACGTTATGATTTGTTGGTTATGGGCACATGTGGTGCGGTTCTATTGGGGATTCATAGTGAAAGTCGACCGGGAAGAGTAATTGGGTGTTGTTCGGTAAATGGAGTATTGGTTATGACCTATCGGGTTGCGTGGCGTATGATATTTGTTTCACCGTGGGTGTAATGAATTGCTTTGGTTCCAGACATCAAATTGTGCGTGGCTGTCGATTTTGAGCATAATGACTTGAGGTGTTTCATGTGTAACAGTGTTTGGATAGGATCGCGCATTGTAGCGAGGCCACGTGGAGATATGACCTTTCGGGGTAGATTCAGGTGTTCTATTTCTATGATGTGCGACGGGGTCTCAACCTTGTGTTGTGATGGTACTGATGAGCTTGAGGTACAGCTCTTTCGTTTGAGTCATTTTTCATGATTTGAGTATGTTCAGACCGTTTCTTATTGGTGAGTGTATTATGCAAGTTGTGGCTTAAGCCTGTATTGAGGTGTCATATCACCAGAGTGGTGTGCTGGATTCGAGGTGATCGTTGGGGTCACTAATGAATACGAACGGATTTGATTTCAGCTTGTTGGAAGGATAATATCGAGGTTCGGCTCGGAATCTACTGTGGTATTAGTCAAAAGGGAAGTGGCTTCATGAATGGTTGATCTGAGAAATGGTTACGGTTTATTGCGAGTTTCATTTATCGTTGGCAGTATATGAAAGTGTTGGAATAAGACCTTAGTTGATAAGAGGTTTTCTACCGGTATTCGGGTGTTGTGAGCAACTGCTGTGAATAGAAGTTATCGTTTCGAGTGTTTGGGTTATGTAGTATATCATATTATTGCACCTGAGGTTGCAGGTATGGGTTATTACAGCTGGTTCGGGCTTATTCTGAGTAGAGATGTGAGGTTCTGATCTTGTGTATGATTTCAGAAAGTGCA
Source organism: Nicotiana attenuata (assembly GCF_001879085.1). Classification (NCBI taxonomy): domain Eukaryota; kingdom Viridiplantae; phylum Streptophyta; class Magnoliopsida; order Solanales; family Solanaceae; genus Nicotiana; species Nicotiana attenuata. Next base: position 5,305 of record NW_017670790.1, read on the forward strand.
ATGTGGTTCTATGGTTTATGGACTAGATGGGTTGTGAAATTTCAGCTATGTTGTGTTATCGGACCTATGCGAGATAGGGTGACGTGGGATCACCCCGGGTATATGCTTGGTAAGGTCATTCAGCTATTGGTTGGCTTCTAGGACAACTCTGGGTACGCTCGAGGACGAGCGTTTGTTTAAGTTGGGGAGGATGTGACGACCCGACCCGTCGTCTCATGAGAACCGCTCCGTTTTCCCCATTTCCTGCTTCGTTATGCTTCATTATCAGTGTCTTGTGTGAACGAGTTGAATTGGGTTGATTTTTGAAAGGAAATGAGACACTTAGTCTCTTTAAGGAAGGCTTGTTTTGGAAAAGTCAACCGAATGTTGACCTATGAGCTAGAGGGCTCGGATGTGGATTCCGACGATTCGGTTAGCTTCGGGGGATGATTTGTGACTTAGGAGTGTGATCGGAAGTGATTTTGGAGGTCCGGTGTAGAATTAGGCTTGAATTGGCGAAGTTATTATTTTGGCGAATTCCGGTTGATAGGTGAGATTTGATCCTAGGGTCGGAATGGAATTCCGAGAGTTGCCGTAGCTTCGTTAGGTGATTTGGGATGTGTGTGCAAAATTTCAGGCTATTCGGAGGTGATTTGGTTGGGTTTTTTATCAAATGCGTGTTTCGGAAGTTTTAGAAGAACTTAGGCTTGAATCTGATGTAAGTTTGGTGTTTTGATGTTAGTTTTGGTGTTTTGAGAGTGCAACTAAGTTTGAATGATCATATGTGACGTGTTAGTATGTTCGTATGCGGTCGCGAGGAGCTCGGGTAAGTTTCGGATAGGTTTGGGTTGCGTTGTGCTCGTTTTTCTTATGCTTCGACGTCGTTTCTTCAAGCACAAATGATATCATATTGAACAAATGAGCTCCGATTACTATTTTGAATGAAGCATTAGATCCGTATCGTAATTACGGACCCGTATCAAAAAGAATCGTCGAATTTGGACATCGTCTGAGGATTTTATGGCCATTTTACCAAGGTTGCCCAGATTTTCAGGTTAATGACAAAATTGCCCCTGACGGCGTATTAAAAACCTACACTATTTGCAAATCTTAAAACCTACATATCTCCTTCATTATAAGGTCAAATTGAGTGATTCAAAAGCCTAAATTCATTAGAATTTCACAAGGAATCCATTGGGAGTAGTAAAACGCGTGAACAGTATACCTATAATGAGCAGGTCGAGTTTTCTTCCAATTTTTGAACGGGAAGAAGCTTCCGAGGCAATTTTTAAGAGAGAAAATCAGTGGGTATCACAGAGGTAAGTGATTTGATTATTAAAACTCGTTTATGGGTGATTATAGACCATAATCCCAGCCTTTAATTCATGAAAAACAGTAGAAAAATAGGATTTTGGGGCCTGAGATTATGAGACTTTTAGGGGTCGATTTGAAGGGTCAAACGGACTCCGATTTTGGTGTTCTTTATATGTACGGAATCGGGAGAAGATGAAGAACACTTTCCTGTAAAAATTTCTGAGTTTTGAGAAGTAGGCCGGAGGCTCGGGTTTTGTCAATTTCGGGATTATTGATATTTTTCGATTATTTTCGATTAGGTATTGATCCTATAGCATAATGTGACGTATTCGTTGTGGTGTTGGTCAGATTCGACGCGCGAGGAGGTCGATTTGAGAGGCAAGGGCATAGCGAGCAAGGATTTTGGCCGGCTTGAGGTTAGTAATAGATGTAAATGCTGTGTTGAGGGTTTGAAACCCCGAATTTGCACATTGTAGTGCTATGTTGAGCTGACTTGCACGCCGGATAACGGACGTGGGGTAGAGCACCGTCGGGGATCGTGACTTGGTCCGTCCCGCTTAATAAAATTACTACCTAATTGATTGAAGCTTAGTGATATCCTTATAAAAATGGATTAATTGTCATAATTGGGCTTCGTGCCAACTGCTTCAATCCTTCAGGGATTGTTTTTACTGGTTTCTTACCATATTTACAGATAATTGAACTCAGTCCTAGTATTTAATACTGTTTTGCAAACTCAGCACTTTTTCTCAAAACTTGGAACTTAAATAATATTTCTAATGAAGTTTGGGCTGAACATTTCTATATTATTGTGCCCGAGGGGCTTATATGATTCTGGACTGAGTATGGGATCGGGCTGCGCGCCGCAGCAGTATTATATTGATATTGATATGAGGCTTAGGGCCTAATGGATGCCACGAGATGGCTTGATATTGCGCTTGGGCCGTAAGGGGCCCCTCCCGGAGTCTGCACACCCCTAGTGAGCGCCGTCGACGATAAATAAATGGAGCGGGCTGCACGCCGCAGCGGGTACTAGAGAGTACCGTACTATTTGTTGCATTTCTTAATTGATTGTCATTCATTTACTTAATTGAGTCTTGCGTTACTTTGTACTGTTGTGAGCCTAGTCTGGTAGGGTTTTTGTCTGAAATAGCTAGGACCATTGTCGTGTCTTACTATTTTCGCTTTTCAGTGCAGGACCTACTTACTAGCCATCATTTTTGTTTTGCATTTTTCCTTCTGCATTTTATGTTCTTATTTTTCGTATGATCTCTGTGGTGAAACTAATATTCTCTCCTTTTTGTTTTTCTTATTATCTTGAGCCGAGGGTCTTCCGGAAACAGCCTCTCTACTCCTTCGAGGTAGGGGTAAGGTCTGTGTATATACTACCCTCTCCAGACCCCACTTGTGGGATTTTACTGGGTTGTTGTTGTTGTTGTTGGATAATTTATATATTCTTCTTTTTAGAAATGGGGAACAGAATCTTTATTCAAAGGCCGTAAGTACAAATAATTGCTGTAAATTACAGATTTGATGTAGTGTACTAAATTGATTAAACTTTATTCATAACAAGTTGATACTATATAGTATTGCAGTTAAATATTCGCTCTTCCCTGTTACTAAAAAAACGAAAAAGAACACATCTGCTCTCTTCGTCTCTCCTTATTTAGACAGAAATAATAGAGAAGATTTTATTATTTACAAATCTGTGTAAATCTGTGATAAGGAATCTAACTAATCCCATAAATTTATGAGTATTTTCTTTTAGTTTCTACTGATATAAATCACTACAAAAAATATGTTAAATTGTGATGGTTTATTTGTGGGAGGCATAAGAACTCCCACTATTAATTCATTTTGTGGCATTTATTTCAACTCCCACAAAATAATTTATTTTGTGGCGGTTTTATTGCATAGGTTTGCAAAATCGCCAGAATTCGATACAATTTTTGGCTTCCATAATTTTATTAACTCCCATAATTAACTCTCACAATTTTATTACCTTCCTCTCATATTAAGACATGATGAAAATACTTGTACATGTTAATTTCTACTGTGAGTTACATCTTTTCAATAGATATCAGATACTTTTTTTCATTCCATAAATCCCTTTGCATAAATGCATATTAAATTATTATTTTCAGCTTCAATAAAATATTGTCATAACTTTTAACTTATGTATATTTATTGAGAATTTCCCGATTGCGTACACATAATAAGGAACTCAAGTTCTAAGAAGGCTAAAAAAAATATTTTTCTGTGCTTCGCCCCTTAATTCTCGCATGGTTATTGAATTTTCCAGGTACACACTCAGTCACAAGATATCTCCGAGATGTGATGAATAATGTACAATGTTTCTATGAAAGGGACCATACATAAGATGAAAACAAAAGTGACATATATGAGTGGTTTATTCTCAACAAGTAATAACAAATCCAGTACATTTTTGTTTTATTTTTTATGGTTCCATTCTGTGGAACATGTGTTAAACATGTCAGGGGTTGTTAATAATAATTAATATGGTGTATTAGTAAGATTGGGACCAGCAATATTAAGATTAGTTATGCTGAAATTATTTTTTATTGACTGTTTAGTTTGGTATATTAAAGGTTTTAAAAGGTAAGTTCTGTCTTTCGTTACTAGAAATTCGGTCAAAATTGACCGTGAGTAGGACAAAAACCGACCGAAAAACCGGCCGAAGTCGGTCGGTAGTTTAAAATATTTTATTTTTTAATTTCTCTTTATGAAATCGACCAACTTCGGTCGATTTTTTTTTTGGCGCAAAAATACGGGAAACTATCTTGGCGTCCCGCAGAATTTATTTTTTTATAAACCGACAAACTTCGATCGCTTTATCATATAAAATAAATTAAAATTAGTACAAAAAACCGACTGAAATTGGTCGGTTATTTCAGCCAGTGGATTTAAAAAACTGACCAATTTCGGTCGGTAATTTTATATTTTTAATAAAATCGACCGTAATCGGTTGGTTATTTTCGCGCGGAAATACAATTAAAGAGTACAAATAAAATAAAAGATAGTCTTAAATCAAAATGTACAAATGGTCTAGTGGTAGAATAGTATCTTTCCACATTACAGACCCCGATTCTATTCCAAACGGTGCATTTTTAAATGCATAACTAAAATACCGACCGTCTTCAGTCGATTTTTTCGGCAGATTTTTTCTTTTTTGGTCGCTTGTGAAATATTATTGACCGACCGAAATCGATCAAAAATTGCGACCGACTTCGGTCGCTATTTATTACCAACCAGCTTAATTTCGACAAATTAAATTCGGTCGATTTTTCTAGTTTTCCGACCGATTTCGGTCGCTATTTCTAGACGGTTTTAGGCAGTTTTCTAGTAGTGTTTCTACATATTTATCCATGAATTAAAAACTATGCATAAGAAATCTATAACTAATAGTATTAGTTATACATAACTTGAAAAATATTACAAAACAAGATATTAATAATACCCAACCTGTTATGAAATAACAAAAGAAGAAAAAGAACATTGCAGAGAAAAGTAGGGAGAGAGAATTGTTATTGATTTTGGGATAATTTACAATGGAATAGAACCCTCTATTTATAGGGAGAAAGTGACTTAGCCATCAAGTAACAAACCCTAAGATCTCCCCAAAATATAGACATTCACCTTAAATAGAATTCTATTTATTTGAATGTCTATTCAACAGATAATGTGCCTCGTTAAAACCTTAACTAAAATAAAACCCAGTGGAAAAAAAATTCTAGAGAAGGAAAAAGAGTACACATATCTAATGATACGCCTTTCGGTTGCCTCGTTAAAACCTTGCAAGGAAAACCCAGTGGGACAAAACCTTGTAAGGGAAAAAGAGTATAACGCGTATTAACTCCCCTTGATGAGAGCATCAATTCACATCTTTAAGCATTTGCATTCCAATCTTGTGCACCACCTTCAAAAGATCTCTTGAACGAATTTGTTTCATCTTGAAATCATCATTCCTAATAGATGTATTGTCTTCATATGATCTTGTTGGAATCGTCAGTTCAATATCTTCACATAGAGGTGAAAACTCTTGCTATCATATTATCATGCATATAGTTATAGCAAGATACATTTGTGCACAAATTGCACTGATGAAGTGGTACTTCAAGATCAAGAATTGTATATGCTTCAAGCAACTTAAATCCTTCATGAATTGTCATATAAGTTACGTCATATAAGCCATATAAATAGACTTTAGATTTGTATCAAGTTTTCATGTCATGCCAGACATATAAGATACATAAAGGTGATAGCACACACCATTATCTTTATACTTTTAAGTGTTTGAACTACAGGTCCAAAACTACTTGTCATTCATATGAAACCAAATTCCACTTGAATTATTTCGCCAGACTTAAGATCCTCATATATATTTAGCGCTATAATCAATGTCATCGACAAACATTTTATATCGGTTCCAACCTCCTTATTTTTCATAAAGACATAACATAGAGATCTCTTCATTCATATATTTAGATACCTGAATCTCTCATGAGATTTTATGAAGTATTATGTCATGTGATCTTCTAGATCACTTGCCTCCTTTATTATGATCATTTTGATCATTTGCTCATCTTCTTTATCAAGAAGTTTATTTGAAACCGATTGTCTATACGCTTTAAACATACCATAGACTTTGTCCTTCTAGGACTTAATAAGAGCATTTGCAATGAGAATATAGTTACTTCCTTTGGGTCAGCAAATGCGTCTGGCATGCTTTGCAATAAATTGCACATGAATTATCCTTTTATGAACTTCAAGTTCATATTATTTTATTCGAGGATCTATATGAACAAATGATAATTCATTCCACGTAACTTTTTCTCAACTTTTTATCATGTCTCCCCCTCATGTTAGAAAAACTAACTTGTTTCCTTAACTTTGAGAACCCATATTTGTGTGTTATGGTGTTAATTAAAATATACACCGCACATCAATAATAATAAGATGAAATTATTTGGTTCCTGACCCTGAACCACTTGTAAGGGGAGAATGTAATATACTTTCGTATATAACCTATATCACACTGATATAGATAACTTTGTTCTCATAAGCAATAGTTTAGCTATTAAGTGGAGGCACTCAATAAATCATTTTGCTAAACCAACTGTGATGTAAACCAACTTATCAAGAAGAACTATCTTGAATAAAAAATCTGGAAATTATGCTCTATATCAAATTATTGAGCAAGTTACCTCGCAAAATACCATGTTGCGGGTTATTAATAATCGCACATGTAACCATCTCATAGATGCATCTTATGTGGTATACATGGTAGGTGAATGGGCCCATATTCACCTTTGATATTTCCAGCATTCATGGGATTCAATCCCAATTTTAATTGGTCTATTAATTGATGAGAACAAGCAATATAAGAGAATTCTTAAAGAACTTTCTAGTTCTTTAATATTTACCCATGTGAATTCTCTTTTATTTTTGCACATCATTCTTGAATTAACATGGCTAAACCAATTATGTCAACTGAATAAATTATCAATATTGATAAACTTCAAGTTTACACCATGATGTGTGCAATTATGAATAAACTCCAAGTTTATTATGATATGGGTTTTTATATCAATAAATATCCACTTCATTGTGGTATTCCATGAAGGAAGTTCATGGAATAATTGACAATCATTATGCTCAATCTCAAAGCTTCTACTCAATTGGTTAGAGTCTCGTGCTGATAACGTGTTATGAAATAATACAAGAAGAAAAAGAACATTGCAGAGAAAAGTAGGTAGAGAGAATTGTTATTGATTTTGGGATGATTTACAATGGAATAGAACCCTCTATTTATAGGGAGACAGTGACTTAGCCATCAAGTAACAAACCCTAAGATCTCTCCAAAATATAGACATTCACCTTAAATAGAATTCTATTTATAACAACCTAATATATGTATTATCTCTTATACATCTAACCAAACGACCCTTAGTGTTGAACAAGAGCTGTTAACACTCTCATGACATACCATCTCCAAATCAAAAGCGTCTGCAAAAAGGCCAAGGCAACCCTCTGTCCAGCTTTAACACATAAATGGCCCCTCCAAGTTGTCCACAACGGTCATTTAAACACATCAACTGACCTATTATCAAGTAGACACCTCAAGTTATTTTTCAGTGTATCTCTTAAACCCTTCAAAGTGACATGGCAAAATGTGTGTACTACACTCGCGTTGTAACAAGTGAAGCCTTTCAAAATTGTGTTTATTTCTTTTCTTTTTTTAATTTAACTGGTGGAGCCCACTTTTCCTCACTCTTTCTTCTCCAAAATTTTCTTCCGCTATTCACTGCACCTTAACCCACCATTCTCAACACCACAACTTTACCATGATAGTGAATGTGCAAAACAGTAGAAGCCACTGAAAACCCGAGCGCGTAGAAGCCATTGAAAACAGTAGAAGCTATTTACTGCACAAGTTTTTTTCATCTCCTCTTCAGCCAATCCCAAGAGGCAAAAATTGGTGGTGAAACAGTGGTGTCTTCAGCTGCAATTAATGGAGCTCGCCGGAATAGATTTTCCGGCAAAAATCCGGCTAGCAAATAAGGTCAACGAACAACGACGCTACTGCCACGGTTACATCGGCTACTTCTGAAACCCGACTCAGAAGCAAAAACAACAGACCCCAGAAATTCGAAATTTTGCAGCAACATGGACGATAAACAGGAAGTGGTTCATGATTGGTGCTGGCGGTCATGGTTGTTGCCGGCATCCATGGCTATTACCGGCGTCAGTGGCTGTTTGGAAACGGCTGAAGGCACTTCGAGGAGGGAAGGGTCGTTTGGACAGAAGCAACGGCGCCTTGGAGAGGAGGTTGGACGACTGGAATTCTTAGGGGGGATTAGGGTCTGCTCTTGGTTGAAGAAGAAGAGGGGGCGGCTGGGAGGGGTCTAGGTCTCTAGGGTTTCAAGGAAGGAGGCAAACAGATCTTATTAATATTGTGTTTCTCTTTTCCTTTTTTATTAACTATAGACAAAAAATTTTAAAGAAATAATAGGTGTCATCTTTTGATTTGTTAATTTGCCACGTCATCCGCAAGTGTAACTCACCTATAAGATCTGTCACTTTGAAGTGTTTATTGAGTTCAGTTTTTAGTCACGTGATATGTTTAAGTGAAAAAAGTCTCAGTTGAGGTGTTCAAATGACCGTTGTGGACAACTTGGAGGGGCTTATGTATTTCGCCGTTACGAAAAGGTGAGAGAATAATAAATGGAGTATTTTGTGGCGGTTTTATCGCATAGATTTGCAGAATCACCAGAATTTGATACAATTTTTGGCTTCCAAATTTTGTTAACTCTCATAATTTTATTACCTTCCTCTCATATTTAGACATGATTAAAATGCTTGTACTTGTTAATTTATACTGTGAGTTGCATCCTTTCAAAAGATATTAGATACTTTTTTCATTTCATAAATCCCATTGCATAAATGCATATTAAATTATTATTTTCAGGATCAATAAAATATTGTCATAACGCTTTAACTTATGTATATTTATTGAGAATTTTCCGATTGTGTACACATAATAAGGAACTCAAGTTCTAAGAAGGCTAAAAAAATTATTTTTCTGTGTTTTGCCCCTTAATTCTTGCATGGTTATTGAATTTTTCAGGTACTCACTCAGTCACAAGATATCTCCAAGATGTGATGAATAATGTACAATGTTTCTATGAAAGGACAATACATAAGATGAAAACAAAAGTGACATATATGAGTGGTCTATTTTCAAGTAAGAACAAACCCAGTACATTTTTGTTTCATTTGTTATTGTTCCATTCTGTGGAACATGTGTTAAACATATTAGGGGTTGTTTGGTAGGGTGCATAAGAATAGTATTAAATATGGTGTATTAGTAATATTTGTACTAGTATTAAGATTAATTATGCTGAAATTATTTCTTGTCGATCGTTTGGTTTGGTATATTAAAGGTTTTGAAAGGACAGTTCTGTCTTTCATTACAAGAAATTCGGTCAAAATCGACCGCGGCTAGAAAAATCGATCAAAGTCGGTCGATTTTTAAAATATTTTATTTTTTAATTTTTTTTTTTACAAAACCGACTAACTTCGGTCGGTTTTTTTGGCGCAAAAATGCGGGAAACTATCTTTGCGTCCCGCGAAATTTATTTTTTAATAAAACGACCAACTTTGGTCGCTTTTTCATATAAAATAAATTAAAATTGATATTCAAAAAACCGATTAAAATCGGTTGGTTATTTCAGCCGGTCATTTTAAAAAACCGGCCGATTCCGGTCGATAAGTTTATATTTTTAATAAAACCGACCAAAATTGGTTGGTTATTTTCGCTCGAAAATAAAAGATAGTCTTAAACCAAAACGACCAATGGTCTAGTGGTAGAATAATATCTTGCCACGGTAAAGACCCCGATCCGATTTCAGACAGTGCATTTTTGTCAAGACCCCAGTTCACCCTCCATGAACATGTCGTGATGGCACCTAGTTCCTACAACTAGGTAAGCCTAACAGTGCGGAATAACAAATTAACATTTGTGGAATAATTAATTTAAACTGAACATACGGAAATAACAACTGTATATAAGGCCACTCGGCCTGTACAACTCAAAAATATGCGGAAGTCTACAACTAAATCCCAAAATCCGGAAACTCACGGGAAACACAGGCTAATAGAATGTAGTAATCTGCTCTACACCAGAATGTCTAAACAACATGAAAGGAAAGAAAGGAACTATCTGCTAAAGCCGGAATAGAGTAGAGACTCCTGGTCTGCGGACGTAGCAGATATACCTCAAGTCTCAGCTAGGACTCTCCACCACGAGGATGATACGCCTGGGAGGAAGTACCTGGATCTGCACATGAAAAACATGCGCAGAAGAGGCACGAGTACACCACAGCGGTACTCAGTAAGTGCCAAGCCTAACCTCGGTTGGGTAGTGACAAGGAAGGTCAGGGCCCTACTGAGATAAAACATAATAAATAATGAGATAACGGAAGCAGTTTAAATAAAGTCTACAGCGAGAATATAAATCAGGTAAATAAGGAAGAACAGTAATAAAAAGCAAAGGTAACAATACAAGGAAAACTGGCCTCAACAAGGAATAATAGTCGGGGGATCTCTTGGTATCCCGAGGATCTCTTGGTATCCTCAATAAGCAAGTCGGGGATCTCTTGGTATCCCGAGGATCTCTGGGTATCCTCAATAAGTAAGTCGGGGATCTCTTGGTATCCCGAGGATCTCTGGGTATCCTCAATAAGTATGTCGGGGATCTCTTGGTATCCCGAGGATCTCTGGGTATCCTCAATAAGTAAGCTGGGGATCTCTTGGTATCCCAATATATATAGAAACACATGTGCCAGGGATCTCTTGGTATCCCGCACCCTCAGTCCAGAATATCTCAAGTACAGGGGATCTCCCGGGAAGCTGTCCCGTAGTCCCAAATTAAACACACAACATCAACAACCCATAATCTCAAAATAAATGCTAAAATCCGAACAAGTAATAGTAAATTCTAGCCTAACATGCTTCACAGAGTACAAATAGTACAGCTAAAGAAATAAGCAAGTATGCCAGCTAAACATGCGTCTCTAAGCTAGAACAGGTATAAACTTACAGTCTAAAATGAACAAGTAAACAGGAAATCTCAATTTAAATACTTCAAGTAGAAACGGGTTTACAACAATTAGCTCAAGTACGCGCTCGTCACCTCACGTACGAGGCATTCAAATATTCAAATATCATGTCCTAAGGGGAAAGGTACCCCACACAAGGTTAGACAAGCCACTTACCTCGAATCGGCACCAAAATCAACTCGAAATCACACTTTTGCCACGAGTATCCGACTCCAAATGGCCCAAATCTATTTAATTCAATTACATATCGTAAGTAATATTGCAAACAACTGATTCCACTATTAAATTTAAAGCTAAGGCGCGAAAATAGGTAAAATGACCAAAACGCCCCTCAGGCCAACATCTCGGAATCGAATAATTTTCACATTTTCAGAACCCTCGTACTCTCACTAGTCTAACCATATAAAAATCTCCCAAATCGGAGGTCAAATGCCCACTCAAAATCCAAAAGTTAGGTCTAAGAAGTTTTCCCCAAACTATCCAATTTTTGATCCTAAATTCGAATTTCAATGATGGATTTAACTACAAAATGATGACATATAACTAGAAGGGATTAAGAAAACGTTACCCAATGATCTTCACTTCAAAACCCACTCAAAATCGCCCTCTCCCGAGCTCTCAATTGATTTTTCCAACTTTTGAAACTCAACCCTCGAAATTCCCTTTTCTGAACAGGTATTTCCGCTTCTTCGGACAAGGGACCGCTTCTGCGGACAAGGGACCACTTCTGCGGTCCCACTTCTGCGGAAACCAAGCCGGTTCTGTGGTTTTCACTTAATGGGCCAGGTTCCGCTTCTGCGGTACAAATCTCGCAGGTGCGAACCGCATCTGCGGTCAAACCTTCCGCACCTGCGGAAAAGCTGAGGAGTCCAAATTTCACTTCTGCGATGACCAAGGCCGCTTCTATGGTTCCCAAGACGCAGAAGCGAAAAGATACCAGAAGCAGCAGAACTGCTACCTCTCAACTTCCAAAATTCTTCTGTTAACCACCCGAAATCATCCCGAGGCCCCCGGAATCTCAACCAAAAGCACCAATACCACCTAATACCTTATTCAAACTTGTACCAATCTTAAAAACACCTAAAACAACGCTGGAAACCCGAATTAATCAAAGATTCAAGCCTAAGAACTTCAAATTCCAACAAAACACGCTTTCGATCAAAAACCTACCCGAACCTCGTCCGAATGACCTGAAATTTTGCACACACATCCCAAATGACATGACGGAACTACTGTAACTTCCGGAATTCCAATCCGACCCTCGGATCAAAAACTCACTATCGGACCGGAAATTTATAAAATTCAAACTTCGGCATTTCAAGCCTAAATGAGCTAGGGACTTCCAAAATACATTCCGAACACGCTCCCAACCCCGAAATCACCTAACGGAGCTAACGGAACCATCGAATTTCCATTCGAGGTCGTCTTCACACTGTTCTGACTACGGATCACTTTTCAACACTTAAGCTCTCATTTAGGGACTAAGTGTCCCAAAGCTCTCCGAAACTCAACACCGAACGTCCCGGCAAACCAAAATAGCAGAAATGAACTTAGGGGAAGCAGTTAATGGGGGATCGGGGCGTAAATTCTTAAGACGACCGGCAGGGTCGTCACACGATCCGCCGTTGCCTAACCTCTCCGGTACACGTTCGGCTGAGGGAGTAGTTTCCGGTGCTAGTGTGCTGGGAGTCTTCGGGTGGCTTTGTAAATGAGCAATAGCCAACTGCTGTGCCTGCTACATTTCGAAAATATCGTGAAGACTAACTTCCTGCGCTTCTTGAGCCGGGGTTTTTTGGGCTTCCGGTTGGTCGCCATGCTGTATGCTCTCGTCGGTGCGTGAGGTTTCGTCGACCTGCTGTGCGTCCTGTGAATCTGCGTCCGCTAGAATCGGTCCAGGCGCGTCATTGGGATTCTGTGGTTGCGTTCCGGCAGCCGGGAAAGCCACGTCGTTTTCCCCGTGGTTTTCGAGGTTATCATTCTCGACTCTGTTTATCGAGTCAGAAATTTCAACCTAAAATCAAGAGATCTTGGACAAGAAAAGTGTGAAAGATAACTTGCGTTTTTGTAATGGAACCAGCAAGAAAATAATCACTATTATTTTTAGCCCCACGGTGGGCGCCAAACTGTTTACCGTGAAAATGGTAACAACAATTAAATTTGTAAATGGGATTCTAAAAATATATGATCTATTTTTATGTTAGTTGTTAGAGCAGATGATGCTAAGAATATGAAGTTTAACGATAAGATACGAGCTAAAACGGAACAATAATCGAACCGAGGGGCTTGCTGCCCTGGCTTCGGACCGGTCGACGGGGACCTCGAGGCCAATATCTGGGCTCGATCTCGAGCTATCGGGGGTAGTCGGGAATGGGACGACAGTTAGAGTATAATCAAACAGGGCACTTTATGGCCAACACTAAGCAATAAATGAAGAACAAGTAAGAGAATAATAAATTCCAAGGGTAGCTTTGAACGAGTAAGTTAGAAAAGAGAGAGAGAGATATTATTGATCTTATGGAGAGTAGTTGGGATAACATCAGATCCTTACAAAGTAGTGTGGGTTTCTTTTATATAGGAGGGGAACCCGGCTATAATACAACATGCACTAGTTGTAAAGTATGGAGATGGGATGGCTAGACGCGACGCTTCGGCGTAGGCTCTGGATAGGCCGACTCTGTCAGAATTAGCCGTGTGCCTTGGAACTTCCCCATCTGTTCCAGCCTCGACCTCTGTCTTCTTCAAGTCAGGCCTCGATGAGCCCCGAGGGAGGGGCTCGGTCGTGACTCCACGTCAGGGCCTCGAGGCATTCCTCCGAAATGGCTTGATAGCGAGAAATTAAGTCCTCTGATTCCGCCACATACAAAGTTGAATGGCTCAGGACTTTCTTGGAAGATATTTTATTTGGCCCAAACCACTTACACCTATATGCATACAAACGATCAAGCGACAATATGAAGGACTGGGAGCGTTATATATAATGATAAATCTTGTCACATACTACAAAGACATAAAACAGTTAGACAACTACTCTCAAGGAAAACTATTACAATTAGCTACGTAAAGCTAAGCGATAATATGTCCAATCTACTTACATAAGGCCTAACTAGAGAGGTAGTTGAAAGATCATCGAAAAGAATAGGACTATGGCCGAGGACAAGTCATCATGCTGGCAACTCTACCTAAAATACTGGAGCTATCAAGTTCTAAGTTCAAGGAGATCAAATAAATTTATGAATGACGGTACAACATTTTCAAATAAAAGTTTATTTCATTCTTGCGATAAGACAATGTCCAGTAATAATGACAAGATGTAAGGCTTTTTAATAATTTCTAAGTTTAGTATGAGATTATCAAATAGTATATCCATGAGATTACACGTTTGGGATCACTTTCATCCAACATTTGTTGAAGTGATAGTATTGTAGAAAATAAAATTGCATCGAAAAAATAATCAAGACTGAAAAAATATTGCAACAATCGTAGTATTTTATTTCAAATATTGGAGTACTATAGTCTCTATGGCTCATATGATTCTTCTTTCCGATAGTAAATAAATTCAAGGGCCTTTGAGCTTGATCTTCATTTGTTCTTCGTTCTTGAGCTACAACTTGATTGCTTGAACTTGGACTTGATTGCTTGAAGCTTAAAACTTGTGGAGGAATTTGCACTGTTTGATCCACGAGCTCTTTCTTGCTTCATGTTATAACTTCTTGTGTCTTTTGTGGGTTATGAAGACCCTTATTTATAGTTGTGGTAGGGAAGAGTTATGATAAGAACAAACTTTTTCCAACCAATCAAATTGAAGTGTGACAAGGCCGCATTTGATTGGCCAAACATGTCACTTGCACACATGGCGTAGTTTCATTGGCCTTTTAATGTGACTTGGCATGCCTTGTCATTTTGACACGTAGCATGATCCTATTGGCCCTTCTATTTGACTTAGCGTGCCACGTCATTTCACGTGTGGCACTAAACTGGCCTCTAGGAAGATGATTTCTTGGGCCTAATGAAGTGGGCTCATAATTTATATCCCAATTATATTGGACTTATATAATTAATTCAATTAAGTTAGCTCATAATATTTATTTGGACTAGTATATTTAAAATATAGTCTAAATTATTTATTGAATTTAAATTTAATAAATTTTACTGCGTATAAATACGCTCTACTTCAAGACTTGTTGAGGTGCAGACTTGACAAATCGAAAACGGGTAATGAAATACTGGCGGACTATCAAATTTGGCTTAGGCCCTTTTAGATCACGAAAGATTGTCCATGTGATTTAGACATTTAGTTACTTGTGCACCCAGTCAATTATTTGAACAATGTAATGATAATTTACTTTGAATATGGATAAGACAAAACTATTAAAGTTGTGATTTCAATGTGAAATCATAATTGCCGCCTGATATCTACGATTCCTTTTGGGAAAGGAAGTCTTTTCTCATTGTCATGATTAGACACAATTTTATATTAGGTTGGCAATTCTTACAACAATTCGAGTCTATCTTGTATTCATTATCGCCGCCGTAATCAGACGAATCCCATACGGGAAAGAATTTTAGCAGCCGCCTCATACATTCGATCCCACATCGACACTTCACTTTCAACCATCGCCTTTTGACATTTACAAAAACAGTATACTCTTTATTCAATTAGCATCACTTTCAGCGTTTGCAAACCACTTTGAGTCTATTTTTGACGATTTGGAAGCATTGACGCAAAGATAATTTCTTCTTATTTTCTTGTGCTTTTCTTCCTTTATTGATTTTTTGATAGGTCAAACAAGAAAGACATATTCTTGTTTAACGAGATGATTCGGGCATGAAGAATGTAATCTTAAGGTGTGAAGGAATAGGTACTCATCCCCGCTCGAATATCAGAGAGATTACTCTCAAGGTGGCCCGACTATGGGAGAGATTATTCTCAAGGTGGCCCAACTATGGGAGAGATTACTCTCAAGTTGACCCGACTATTGGAGAGATTACTCTCAAGGTGGCCCGACTATCGAAGAGATTACTCTCAAGGTGACCTGACTATCGGAGAGATTACTTCAATGTGGCCCGACTATCGGAGAAATTACTCTCAAGACAACCTGACTATTGGAGAGATTACTCTCAAGGTGGCCCGACTACCGGAGAGATTCGACTATCAGAGAGATTTTTCTCAAGATGACCCAACTATCGAAGAGATCACTCTCAAGGTGGCCTGACTATCGGAGAGATTACTCTCAATGTGGTTCAAATATTGGAGAGATTACTCTTAAGGTGACCTGACTTTTGGAGAGACTACTCTCAATATGACCCGACTATCAGAGAGATTACTCTCAAGATGGCCCGACTATCAGAGAGATTACTCTCAGGATGTGAAGGGATGGATACTGATCCCCTCCCGAAAATCGGAGGCCATTTCATCTATTTAGACCTTTGTGCCCATTCTAATATTCTCGATTTGGACTTTGATGACTATGTTTTTGTCCTTTGCAGCCCGAAGAGATGGCAAATTTCAGAGACTACACCTCACCTTCCTCCAAACTTAGATATCTTATAATTGAGACTGAAGATGGCACAGAACAAACCAAGATTTTGGGTCACGCCCCACAAGTTGGCCGATATGCAGCCTTATGGCCTTCTTTGAGGAACTCGCTTCATGTAGAAAATTGGACCTTGCAACAGAAGTCTACTTCTAATCCATTTTCGACGATGTGGTCTCTCCAAGCGCCAATCCATCACCACGTAAACATTGCTAGCACGCTTCCAAACTTAGGGCGTCGCATAATTCAAGGAGAAGTATGTTGGGGAAACACAACCACAATCGAGGGCGAGTATCGTCATATTCTAGGATATTAGGAATGGGTTGAAGATGTACTTGGTGGAAGCCAACAAACCCTGAGTACAACAAAGATTTATGATGTTGTCTATGCCTCATTTTTCACTTATGATCGAAACTCGAACATTTTGCAAGCATTTTGTGAGGCTTGGTGCCCCAAGACGAACACGCTTCTTACATCAGCTGGGGAACTATCTATCTCTCTTTGGGACTTACATATCCTTGGAGGTTTTCCCATTGTGGGTTTTTCGTACAAAGAAGTGGTACCTGAGACAAGAGAACTCATCGGTTTGGACAAAAAACAAATGAGATTTATTCCTCGATCTTGCGAGTATTTACTTGCTGTCTTCCATCACCTTAAGGAAGGTACGGGTTGTTAACCAAAAGGTCTCCTTGAGCGAGTGGACAAATTTTTAGTATAAGAAAGCTTTAATACATAAACCTGCCCCACTGCGAAAGGAAAAGAAATCTGTGGGCCTAAAGTCGACACATAATTCTAACAGAGTTATTCCCGAGGCAACTAGGCAGCCGAGTGATCAAGGAGCTTTATTCTTCAAGCTTAGGGTGAGGTCTGAGAAGAGAGATGAAACATATATAGCAGCCTTCTTATCATGTTGGCTATGTGCTTTTGTGTTTTCCTATAAGGTAGAGAACTTCATTTGTCCCAATACTTTTAAGATGGCAAGCGGACGAAGGACTAGCCTTGCGGTCCCAGTATATGCGAGTATTTATCATGGTTTGAATCAGATTTCGTGTTCTTCCCAACTTGATCCGGTCAAAGTTTGTTTTCCCATCCATTATGTTTACGGCTGGCTTGCACATTACCTCAAACCCATTATCCACTTGCTAAGGGTCCGTATGTCCCTTTGATGGTGGCATACTCAGGAAAGGGAGCCGCGAGGTACTTTGACAAGAAGGATGCAAGAAAACGCATCCACAATGGAGAGGATATAGTTTGGACACCAACAATGTTAAATAATTCTCGTCCTTATTATTATGTGGATAACGAGGCCCCTCAAGAATTAGAGTCAAATTACTTCATGAGCTTAATATTAATTACCTCCCTTTGAGGTATGATAACTCATTCATCATCGAGCCATATAGCTCATATCGGTTTGCTCATCAATTTGGCTTTTACCAGAACGTCCCCGGTTTTTTGGAGAATGATATTCGTAGCGCCTCTCTGGATGAAGGACTCAGGTTTTGGAGGATTTGCACACTGTATCAGTCTACGTCACGTGCGACTTTTCCCCTAATAGCAAATCCTATGGAGAAGCTTTTCTCCACCAATTATTTGTCTTAGTGGGAGAAAGCGCATGGGTAGTTTTTCGAGGATAATTTACGAGCTCTGGTAGACAATGTTTGGCTAAAATTTACCACTCCTTTAAGAGATGAAGATCAAGGTGTTGGAAAGACACTCTTAAAAGTCAAAGAACCACCTACTCCAATCCCAAAGGTAGTTACACAACATAAGAAAAGGAAGCTTAATCCTCAAAGGCAGCTATGAAAGAGGTGGTGTGCACTTCAACAGATATAGAGAAACACCCTCCAATTCTTCCATTTAGCATGCGAGTTCCTCAAGATACAAGACTGAGTACTAATGAAGTTCAAAATTAGAAAACGAAACGGCCTAACCCTGTAGAGATCGTAGAGGTTCCAAGTGTTGATAGTCCCTCAAGAACGCATACATCTTGTAACAAAGAGGTAAAATACAATCACCTTGCCTTTTTCCTCTTCTTTTTTTAACAAATAGCTTCACTAAAAATTGCCTGCTTTCTTTGCCTTTTCCTTATGCAAATAAATGCCATTGGGCATCCGATGGTATCCCCACATGACAAGTCACAAATGAGTGATGAATCTATTGGAGGGCCTACGTCTAAAGTGAAGTCATCTTCAAAGGAATCATCTCTTCCTCATGACAAAGCCCTTAAAAGACAAACTCTAAATGAGATAACTCCCGTTCCACCAATGGCAAATGCGGCAGTATCTATTCTTGAAGGAAAGATCATTGTCTTTAATCACAAAAAAGAATTCATCTTAGGACTTTGGGAGGATATTTGCAATAGACTCTCCAAAACTCGTGCAGAATTGATCTCATCTTATACGGAGAAAATCACTGAGATTTTTGAGGATATGAAACAGGTGGATAATTTGGATCTTTCTCCATTATAGTGTTTTACTGGATTCTCTTTTTGAGCTTGCTGCTTCATATGACCAAGAGCGATCCAGTTTGGCTGATAAGACGAGCGAATATGATAAGCTGGAGCTGATTTCCAAAGCTAAGAAGCATCTCGAATCTTTCAAACCTGAAACAAGTGAGAAAGTCAAGAATGTTTTCCTCTAGTGAAAAGAAACTGAAGAGAGTTGTAAAGAAGTTGCAAACATTACAACAAGAGAGGAAGAATCTCGAAGGTGTTATAGAAGCGACTCAAAAGAAGGTTGAAGAGATTCAAGCAAAAGTTTCAGCTGCCGAGACTGAGGTCTCTTCATATGACAACATAAATTTGCTGACTGTTAATGATTCGGCCAATCTGGAGGAGAAGAAGAAGAACCTAGAGACTAGCTGTCAAGAATTGATTAACTACAAGTTCTGTTTAGATTAGACTATTAGCATTATCTCCCATTTTATCTTTATGTTAGATTTACCTAGTGGATATTTATTTCACCTTACATAAGATTGCTTCTCTTTTGCTTTACATTGTCCGACTTTTATCTTAGTCGCATAATTTTTAGCTTTACGTGCTTGTAACAAAAGATCATATCTTGTCGTGGGAGAGACCAAATAATGAACCGTTTGATTTTTTGAAAATTAGACTTCAATATATAAACATCTCCAAAACCTAGGATCAACACCTTCAAAATTGACCCGAATAATATTTTGAAACCAACTTTAGATTCCACCATGTTGAAAATTTCAAATTTGCGCAGTCTCACCAAAAAAATCATATCTTCGTGTAGAAAAGTCCAAATCACAAACCATTTGATATTTTGGAAACTTAACTTACAACTCTACAACATATCAAAAATGAAAATTTTATCCTTAAGTATAGTTTCAAATAATAGTTCGAAATCAATATTAATATCTGACGCGGCGACGATTTTAGATTTGCGCAATTTCACCAAAACCTTTGTATCTTGATATAGAAATGTCGAAATCATGAACCGTTTGATTTATTAGAAACTGAACTTCCAAAACTATGATGTACCCAAATTGCAAAATTCAATTCCTTAAGGATAATTATTTATAGTATTTTAAAGTCAATATTAGATTCTGACACACTGATGATTTTAGATTTGCGCGACTTCACCAAAAGTTTTGTATCTTGATGTAAGGACGTTGAAATCACGAACCGTTTGATTTCTTGGAAACTAAACTTCAAAACCTAAAACATATCCAAAATGTAAAATTTAATGCCTTAAGATAGTTTCAGATGATAGTTCAAAGTCGACTTTGGTTTCTGATATGCCGACAGTTCCAAATTAGCACGACTTCACCAAAAAAAATGTATCTTGGTGTGGAAGCCTCGAGATCTCAAGACCTTTTTAATTTCCAGAAATTGAAATTCAAGATCTTTATCCTCACCAAATATCTTGGGTTCAAGTCTCACTAAATTTGAAGCGTCATGAAGGCACACCAAAAAGAAACTTGAAGGTTTGGCAAACATGAAGGCATAGCGAATCCCCGGACTTTAATGCAAATGCTTGGCAGCCTCCTAAAATATATTAATCATTTCATTGAAGACGCTAATTTACCATAGCGTCTTTCCCCCTTTAAATCAAATGGGATCCAAAGTTTAACAAAAGAATGATATCTCAGCTCGCTTTTCAAGTACTGATTGAATGGATTGCATTCCATCGTGCTTCATACGGACAACAATTGGGGGATTATGTATCTTTTGAACTTATGCGACTGAACTCAGAATGAGACTCTAAGCCGCCTATGTACCTCGCTGAAGAGGATCTTGTCATACCGTAGTTCAAAATGGGTGATTTTTTAAAAAAAAATTGTATTTTTGTATGTCTTAACTTTTGCCTAGGCCGCCTCTTTCGAGGTTTTCAACCTAGCAGACTTTTGTTTTTGCACCATAGACAATTTAGACTCATGCGGGCCAGGAGTGTAGGAACATATAATTTTGGCTCATGCATCAAGGAGCGTTTCAAATTCAAGAATAATACTTCTTCAAAAACTTGCCATTGATAGGGCCGTTTCTCATGCCATCTGCATCAACCAGCTTGTAAGCCCCACTTGAATAAGCTTCTTGCACATATGGCCCACCCCATTTTGAAGTGAACTTCCCTACATGTTTATGGGAAGTAATAATGGGTCTTCGTACGGCAAGGACTTGATCTCCTACTTGGAAGGATCTTGCGCGAACTCCTTATTGAAGGCGCGAGACAATCGAGCTTGATAACATTCAAGACTCTGTTGAGCTTCCGACCTCTTCTCACCAAGATCCTCCAACTCTGCCAATCGAAGTAGAGAACTTCCCTCATCAGAGATCCCTTCTTGAATAGCTAATCCTAATGAAGGTATTCGACACTCGAGTGGCAAGACGGCTTCGACTCCAACAAGTGCATAAGGGGTCGCTTGTGTTGGCGTGCGGTGAGTTGTCCTGTATGCCCACAAAGCTTTTTCCATATGGTCATGCCAATCTCGTTTGGATTTGGAGATGACTTTCTTAAACAAGTTGCATAGAGTCTTGTTGAATGTCTTGGCTAGACCATTGGCGGTAGCATTGTACATAGAAGAGTTATGTTGCTTAAAGCCAAAGAGTTCACAAACCTTGTTCATGAACCTATTGTCAAATGGCTTGCCATTATCCGTTATATGTAGCGAGGAACGCCAAAGCGATAGATAATGTTTACTCGGATGAAACTTGCAACATTTTCCTTCTTTACTTCCTTAAGAGCAACAACTTCAGCCCATTTTGAGAAGTAGTCAGTTGCAGCCAGGATGTATAGGTGCCCACTGATCGGGAGCCAACCCTGCACCACTATAGAGCGGCGAGAGCGGTTGATGCAGCTTTTACCCGAATAGGTCGGGATCGAATCCACAGGGAGCTAGAAGTTGGAATTGGTTTCCTATCCAAACTAGCAATGTGTAGTGCTCTTAATTGCACTTCCAATCATAGTTGGTCTTTTTGATTACTTTTAATATTATGCTAAGAAGATGCTAAATTAAGTAAGAGTAATTTCTAAAGGGTTTTCTAATAGGTAACGAGACACTAGGGAAGTGACTTTCTCCTAGATGGATATTTGATGGATTCTCAAGTCCAAAACAAGGATGTTATGATGGGGATTACGATATAACCAATGCACGAAACTTCTCACTCTATACCTCTCGGTAGTTTGAGTGATGTTGCCCTAATTGATTTTCTCAAGACCAATTAGGTATTATAATTGAGCAAGCAATTGAGGTTCAAGTCGGGTATTAATATCTCTAGGTTTAACCCTTTAATTGGGGCTATCAATCTCTTGAACACGCCCCAATTCCTTGTTGGACCAATTTTCCTAGACTTAAGCTCTCTTTCTCAATAAGAACCCAAGTCATAAAGGCACAAATTAGTATTTGCAACCACTAATTCAACATGGAAAACATAAATTAGTCCAAATACCAAACACCCATAAACATTAAAGCCTTAAAACTCAAGACCCATCAAATACCCACACTAGGGTTGAGCCACAACCCTAGCTAATGGGTCTAGCTACTCATAATAAGGGAAGAAACAAGAAATTAGATGAAGAAATAACCATAATAATTAATTACAAACTAATATAATGAAGGTTCAACGTAATAGTAGCCCAAAATTACTCAAAAAGGAACAAAAGAGTCGTTCACGTGCTCAGCCCAAAGTCAGATTACAAAAGAAGACCTAAAAATGTGAAAAGAAAGTATTTATACTAGGCCAAATTTTCTGGACAAAAATACCCCCGACGAGGTAGTGCGGTCCGCACAAAATGCATCGGGGACCGCACTGAGGCTTTTTGGCTTGGCTTTGCAGTCTCTGAATCTGGCCACCGCGGGCCGCGGAAAATGTACTGCGGCAGGGGTAGCTTCTACTTCGATCTGTACAAAAATGACCGCGGACCGCATTGGCATTAATTCTCCCAAGTCCCAACTCTCTGAACTCCTTCTTTGCTGACCGCACAATATCGATTGCGGCCGCGGTGAGGCCATTGCGGTCCGCACAAACTGCTTTGCAGCCGCATTGCTTGAGTTTCCGGAATAAGCACCTCTCTGAATCTCCTCACTGCGGACTGCACAAAAGGGGGTGCGGCCGTAGTGGATATGTTTCAACTGTCCTTGAACTTGTCCTTGGTACTTGTGCATGTTTCACTCCTTTTTGAGTTGGTTTTGACTAATTGTCTCCTTTTTGACCAAACTCTGCAAACAAGTACGACATGTAAGCCTTTGGGACTATTTTGTATACATTTTTACTCAAAACTCAAGTAAAAAGGAGTGTAAAATGAACTAGAATCCCTAGTTATCAACTCCCCCAAAGTTAAGCTTTTGATTGTCCTCAAGCAAACAAAATAAGACCCACCTCCTTAAGAGTAAATCCAAGAAAATTCAGCTGACCTAAAGTGACCTCTTCTAGCATCAATTGGGACTAATAATTGCCCTCAACTCAAATGGATCATTAACAACATTCACTCTTTTAAGCACCATGGTTTTAGTGCGACACAAGAGCATCAAGGATTGACTCGACTCATCAAAGAAACTCTTTCTACTACTTTGGTCATTGTGGAACCCAAACTCATACATCCTCAACTCTCCCTAAGCAAACCTCACTTTTAGATTGTAGCACTCAGAACGAGGATAGTGGAAACACACTCATCTCTCTCAAAGAAAGGTCACAAGTACGGCTCTAAGTACCATAAGCTTGCCCCTTATGTGAGTCACCACTAATGTAAGCTTCATTCAACTTAAGATCATATAGGGCTTTTGTGGAGTCATAGTGAAGGCTTTTGGTTCAGGGTAGGAAATATTTGGTCTAAGTAGGTTCCATCTTCCCTTAAGCACTTCATTTGCTTTATTTTGGCACACATTCTCTTGACTTTCTTTTGAGTCATTTACTTCTTTCTTCGGGGTTAGAGAGACACACTGTCACTCTTTCTTGTTCATTTTAAACCTTTTTCTCCTTTTTTAGGCTTTCCACGCCCTTTCATCACTTTACTTTTAGTCAATCCCTTTATTTTTTTCTATATTGCTCATTCTTTTTGACTTTTTAATTTTCTTTCTTTTTCATTGCCTTTCCTTTTCTTCATTTTGTACCTTTTTACCACTATGTTGCATTCCTCGTCTCTTTCCCCCAAACTTATGCTTTTGCCATGTGCTAAGGAAAGATTGGGTGCCAAGAAAGGGTCATTTCAAAACGGGTAAAGGCTTGTATCATGGTTGTTGAAGGAAAAGGGGTAGACTAGGGACATTATCATTGGTAGGCTATGGATGTTTTCAATATATCATTTAGATCAAGGAGAGCCTATAATCACTTCTCAAGTCAAACTACACTTAGGACTTTGCCTAGACAAACATTCAGGGCAAGTTCTAGACTAATGGCACGGGACTTGGACTTGCAATTCAAATTCTCACCACACAAGCTATGGGATTGCTAAAGAGACAGAGTTGGGGGCCCACAACGACCTTAGCTAAGATTTGAGCAACACAATGGTCCCAAAAAAACCACCTGATGATTGTCGGCCAACAAAAGAGTCTGCTTTGCGGCCGCATTGCTTGAGTTTCCGGAATAAGCACCTCTCTGAATCTCCTCACTACGGACCGCACAAAATGGGGTGCGGCCGCGGTGGATCTGTTTCAACTGTACTTGAACTTGTCCTTGGTACTTGTGCATGTTTCATTCCTTTTTTAGCTGGTTTTGACTAATTGTCTCCTTTTTTTACTAAACTCTGCAAACAAGTACGACATGTAAGCCTTTAGGACTATTTTGTATACATTTTTACTCAAAACTCAAGTAAAAAGGAGTGTAAAATGAACTAGAATCCCTAGTTATCACCCACTAGAGGACTTTGGCAGTGGTCCAACAACATCCAATCCCCAAGCGTCAAACGGCCAGGATGCAACAGTCGGGTACAACACTTCAGGAGGTTGATGAATAAAATTCGCATGGAATTGACAAGCCTTGCATCTTCGAGCATAGTCCTAGAAATCTTTTACCATAGTTGGTCAATAATATCCCATCCTTTTTATATGGAAGTGGAGCTTTGGTCCAGACTGATATGACCCACATACCCCAGAATGTGCCTCTTGCAAAGCTTGGAGTGCTTCTTCTTCCCCTAAGCATCTCAAGAGTACTCCCTCGAATGACCTTCTATATAGAGTACTTTTATAGTAAAGGAAGCGAGGTGTACGACGACGAATTTCAGTCCTTCTCCTCGGATTTTCGGGAAGTATCCCATAGCTTAAGTAGTCGATAATGGGTTGTCGCTATTCTTCTTTCTTAGCTTCAAAAACAACGACAAGATGCTTGAGTTCATTTTCTTCACCTTCAACCTCATTTGGCGGCGGTACTACCCATTTTTGGCAGACAGTAACTTGCGCTTGATCAGGTAGGGTTAAAAATGAAGCTAGGGCAGCTAAAGCATCAACCTTCTTATTTTCTTTCCATGGCACATATTGAATAGTCACGTCGCAGACCCATACTATTAATTTCTTAGCATAATTATGATAAGGGCGTAGTTCAGGTTTATTGACCTCGTAACTACCTAAAAGCTGATTGACCACTAACTGGGAGTCACCAAAGACTTGCAATTGCAACTGCTTCATATCAACAGCCATTTCAAGCCCAAGTATTAATTCTTGATACTCAGCAACATTGTTGGAACATAGTTGTGTCAAAGTGAAGAAGTAGGTAAGAACTTCCCCTTGAGAGGTGACAAATACTACGCCAACACCAGCTCCTCCACGATGTGCAGCACCATCAAAGTACATCTTCCATGGAGGTTGTACTTCAACAATCATTGCGTCTTCGTCAGGTAGTTCATCAGTTAGTTCACAATCATTAGGTATCGGATGATCTGCTAAGAAGTCTGCCAATGCATGTCCTTTTACAGCCTTTTGAGGAATGTACACAATCTTGAATTATTGAAATTGGAGGTATCGTCTTGCTAGTCGATCGCTAAGGACTGGTTTTGATATTACAAACTTGATGGGATTTTCCCTAGAAACAAGGGGAACAACACGAGCTTGAAAGTAGTGCTTTAACTTTTGAATTGAGAAGACTAGGGCCAAACATAACTTTTTGATTGGCGAATAATTCAGCTCATTTGGTGTCATTATCCAGCTTAAGTAGTAAAAGGAGTTTTCTTTCCCCTCACTATTTTCTTGGGCCAACAGTGCTCCAACAGACCTTTCTTGTGCCGAATTATATTAACGGCTTTCCAGGTATAGGGGCTGCCAAAACTGGAGGCTTCATCAAGTAAGTTTTAATACTTTCAAAGGCATTGCTACAAGCTTGGTCCCACTTGAAAGGAATTCCTTTCTTCATGAGGCGACTGAATGGTTGGCACCTCTCAGCTAGGTTTGAGATGAATCTCCTAAGGTATGCTAGCTTTCCGTGTAGACATTTTAATTCATGAATATCCCGATGCTCAGGTATTTTCCCTAGAAACAAGGGGAACAACACGAGCTTGAAAGTAGTGCTTTAACTTTTGAATTGAGAAGACTAGGGCTAAACATAACTTTTTGATTGGCGAATAATTCAGCTCATTTGGTGTCATTATCCAGCTTAAGTAGTAAAAGGAGTTTTCTTTCCCCTCACCATTTTTTTGGGCCAACAGTGCCCCAACAGACCTTTCTTGTGCCAAATAGTATTAACGGCTTTCCAGGTATAGGGGCTGCCAAAACTGGAGGCTTCATCAAGTAAGTTTTAATACTTTCAAAGGCATTGCTACAAGCTTGGTCCCACTTGAAAGGAATTCCTTTCTTCATGAGGAGACTGAATGGTTGGCACCTCCCAGCTAGGTTTGAGATGAATCTCCTAAGGTATGCTAGTTTTCCGTGTAGACATTTTAATTCATGAATATCCCGATGCTCAGGCATTTTCAAAATTGCAGCTACTTTGGCTTGATCAATTTCGATCCCTCGATGTCGGATGATGAAACCAAGGAACTTTCCAGAAGTAACTCCAAAGGCACATTTCAATGGATTCATCCTAAGTTGGTACCTCCGGAGCAACTCAAACACCATTCTCAAGTCTTTCAAGTGATCGATCTTCTTTCTTGAATTTACCACCAAGTCGTCAACATAGCATTCGACATTCTTGTGGAGAAGGTCATCAAAGATATTCTGTATAGCTCTTTGATAAGTAGCGCCAGTGTTCTTCAAGCCAAAAGGCATTACCGTGTAGCAATAAATACCCTTTGGGGTACGAAATCGTACGCTCTTCATCTTTTGGTGTCATGCGAATTTGGTTATAGCTCGATGAACCGTCCATGAAAGACATTGCCTCATAACCAGTAGTAGCATCAATCATCAGCTCCGGAATAGGAAGCGGAAATTCATCTTTGGGACATGCATTGTTGAGATCCTGAAGTCAACACACACCCGAATCTGGCCATTCTTCTTCCTTACAAGGACAATACTTGAGACCCATATTGGGTATTTAACTTCACGAATAAAGCCAGCTTCAATGAGTTTGTTAAATTCACTTTCAGTCAAGGGAACCAAGTCAGGCCTAAAGCGCCTTTGAGCTTGCTTAAGAGAACGAGCGTCATTCTTGACTACAAGGTGATGGAATGCTACTTTAGGGTCCAAGCCAGGAATCTCTTTGTAACTCCAAGAAAAGACATCCTTAAACTCCTTTAGTAACTCCATATAAGTTCTTTCTTCATCTGCTGCTAGTAAAGCACTTAGATAAGTGGGACTCGGTTCTTCATCAGTGCCAAGGTTAACTTCTTTTAAGGCATCAACTGTTGTCATCACCCCTTCTTCAAGTTCGGATGGAGCATCTTTCGCATTTTCATCATCGTGAGGGTCCCCGTCATTGAAGGATGTGTGATAACATGGTAAAACATCCTCCAATTTCTCATCCTCCATTAAAGACAAAACACCATTCTCGCCTAGTGCACTAACATGATACGAAGAACCCACACTTTTTTCATCTTCATCGCGTTCCTTCGTGTAGACCACAGTATATGGCTTTACCTTCAGTACTTATTTACATGAAACCAAAGGTTTTGTTTGTCGCCTCATTCTGGAAGGAACCAAACTTTGGAAATCCTTAGGGATCTTCTGGATTATGGGCGAAGCGGGTGTTCTTATGCTTTGATAATTTCTCTGTAATTTGTTCCCCTTCTTTAATAGACCCAATCTCTCAAATATGGAAGTCCTCAGAGTTGATTTTCCAAGTCGATCAAATGCAGAAGGCCTGTTAGAAGTGGTAGATTCATCTTCTATTGTGATATAATTATTGCTTGCCCTTCTTATGAAGATGCGCACTGGTGAGGGTTGTTTATATCCCAAACCTTCACGTGGTTGCCTCGTAGCAGCTTCTGATTGGAGCTTCCCTAACTTTGACGGATCATTAGGATTATATCCAGCCCTTGCAAATAACTTGTAAGCACTGGGACCAAAACCTTCATCTGTACACTTCGTAGGAAGTGCTATATCTTGTGGTGAATTCTGAGACACAGACATTCTAAGTAGCTTTGAGGACAACTTTATCGCCTCAATCCGTTTGATCGGAAGAGATAATCCCTTTATCATATTTGTTTTGAGATTAGATGATTCACCTTCATCTTTCTTCTTTTTAGGGAAATATTGGAGCGCAGAAGTTACTTTCTTGCCGTGAGACACAATGTTCCCTTTATGAGACTTATTTGGGTTGGGGTGTACCTCCTCAGCAACAGCTTTGGTTTTTCGGCAACCACCTCAGCTCTCTTAGTTGTGGACTCGTCATTCTTGTTATTCATGACATCATTAGCTTTTAGCTCCTTCACAATGTGGTTCTTCAAGTAGAACTTTGCATCGGCGAAGTGTGACTCAGCCTCGGTGAATGGCTCGTCATCAGCAACTATCTTATTCTTGACTTCACCCTCGTAGTACTTCAAGCATTGATGGTTAGGTAGATGGAACCACTTTATTCTCTTGTATCCAAGACCTTCCAAGCAAGACGTTGTATGAAGTCTTTGCATCAATCACATGCAACCATGCACTTGATTGCATATCTTCAATGGTGATTCCCAACCTGATTGCACCTATGGCTCTTTGCCGCCCTTGGTTGAATCCTTGGATCATCACACGACTTTTTGAGAGTTCGTTCATGGGAATACCAAGTTCTTTCACAGTGTGAATTGGCAAGATGTTCACTAAGGATCCTCCATCAACTAAATTTGATTTAGCCTTTAATCACTCATATAGCCAACCAGGTACAACGGACGGTTATGAAAAGTGTCACCTAGTAGAAGATCATCATTTAGGAACATAACTTTTTCCTCGAACACGTTAACTTCTTGAGAAATAGACTCGATGAGATTTTCTGAAGATGGTGCCAATGTTAATCATCATTCTTTTCTTCCCCTTTGCCAACATGGCAACAAAAGGCCTCACTACCATCATGGAAAATCTTTGTGCAGAACCAACTTGGCAAGAACTCCTCCAAGGTCACTAGATGACGTGGCTTTTGAGGGCGGTGCACCTCCACTTTTTCCTTTTTGCTTAACGAGATTCCGTTTCCTTGGTCTTTATACCATCATTTTTCTTGTTGGTTATTCTATCAATTCTTTACGTGGGCTCCTTTTGTAGTGTCTACGATGAGTCACCAACGTCCAACCTTCATCATCATCAGGTTGATCAACTTCAACTTTTTTGTCCTCCAGTAATTCCTCATCGTTACTGTTTTTAAGAATACATAATTCATATGGACTGAATGAGCCAAATGTGATAGAGACTTGGTTTGCGCTTGCTTTCTCATCTTCAAGCACGATCTTCTTTTCAACATCCAAGTTCATAACTTTGTCCTTGAAGACAAATCACGTATCTAGAGGGTGACTCACAAGTCGATCGTATTTGCAGTAATTTGGGTCATTCGTTTTCCCAGCTTTATTTGGTCGCTTCATCTCCGGAAGCTCAATGAGATTTAATTCGAGGAGTTCTTCAAAAATTGCTAGCACATCAGAATTCAGAAATGGGTACTCCTTCTCGTGCTTTGTTTTAGAGTTAATTTCCCACTTGGTTTATCTTGAAAAGAAGTGGATTTCGTACTCTGCTTCTTTCTCACCTTCATTGTGAACTTCACAGGTAATGT
The DNA here is from genome assembly GCF_001879085.1 of Nicotiana attenuata. Taxonomy (NCBI): domain Eukaryota; kingdom Viridiplantae; phylum Streptophyta; class Magnoliopsida; order Solanales; family Solanaceae; genus Nicotiana; species Nicotiana attenuata. The sequence continues at coordinate 35,334 of NW_017670790.1, forward strand.
GTTGACATTCATAGCTTCTTTGTTTTCAGACTTGGGTGCAAACTTGCTCCATTTCCTGACTTTTTGCTTGTCATTCCCTTTGCAGGCTCATAGATAGGCAGCCTTTCATTTCCAGCGAAGGCCATGCTTAACTCCATGTCATGGGCATGAGTCGCAAGTTCTTCAAATGTGCTAGGCTTGATACCTTGCAAGATGTAGCGCAGTCCCCAATGCATTCCTTGGATGCACATCTCTATTCCAAAAGCTTCACTAAGCATCTCTTTGCAGTTGAGGCTTGCATTCCTACAACGATTGATAAAGTCGATAACTGGTTCCACCCTTTCGTTGACGAGTATTTTTAAGTTCTAGCATACTCACAGTGTGTCTCGTACTATAAAAGCGATTGCAGAACTCTTGCTGTAGTTGATCTCAGCTATCAATAGATTCAGCCTTGAGGTCTGTGTACCAATCAAAAGCATTTCCTTTTAATGAGCGGACAAACTGCTTGCGGAGGTAATATCCATAAGCCCCAGCATTGTTGCATGTCTAAACGAAGTGCAACACATGTTGCTTCGGATTGCCCTTGCCATCAAACTGTTAAAATTTTAGAGGTTGATGCCAGCAAGCATCTTTAACATGTCGATCTTTGAAGTGTACAACTTTGCGTAGGTAAAGGAAGACTTGGAAACAACTTCATATTTATTTTTTATAGTCCCTTGAATGAACTCCTTTAGTTGATTGATTAGTATCATCCCTTCTGAAGAGACTGGAATTGCCTTAGCGTATGTAACTTGTCGTGGGGGATGATCAATCTCTTGAACTTCTGGGAGTTTGCCAGGTGCATGGGTGGATTCTTCTTCCATCAAGATTCCCACCTTGTCTGTTAGCTTGTTAGTTCTAGCATCTTGATTTTGCGTGCACTTGGTCAAGCCAGCGATTGCTTCCATCAAGTTTGCCAATTGCTCTTCCACAGATGAAGTGTTTGTCACCATGGCTTGCATGATTGTTGTAGATGATGGGGAGTAGCATGGATTCTCACACATATTGATTCTCGAATTACTCACACTATGAGGAGTAAGTGGGGAGGATCCACCACTTGAAGCATCATCATCTCCCTTCATAGCAGAGTTCTTGGATCTAGAGAGGTCAAGCAGATTCCTCCTTCGGGTGCGTTTGTGGAAGATCTTGCTCCTTTTGAGGATGAATATCTGAAAACAGGGGTTGATCTGGACGGCACTTAGAGTGCTTGTTGTCCTAAAGAGATTGTGTTGCTCCTCGTAATTGGTCTGAAGCTTCCAAAGGTAACATCGAGGTTGCTTTCTACATCAGCATAGAACCTAGAGTTAGTAGCCTTGGTGGATGTTGATCTGGGGTTTATTTTCTTTGAAGCCATTTCGACGTTCTTAGACTTTGGTGATTGAAAAGTTGAGACAGGAGGTAGAGATTGTCCTACTGAGCATGCCAGAATTTATAGACAATAAAATTCCGTCGAGAAAATAATAATGACTGAAAAATATTACAACAATCGTTGTATTTTATTTCAAATATCTGAGTGCGACAATATAATCTCAATGGTTCATCTGATTATTCTTTCTAATAGTAAATATATTCAAGGGCCTTTGAGCTTGATCTTGATTTGTTCTTCGTTCTTGAGCTTGAACTTGGACTTGATTGCTTGAAGCTTGAAACACCTGGAGGAATTTGCAGCGTTTGATCCACGAGCTCTTTCTTGCTTCTTGTTATAACTTCTGGTGCCTTTTCTGGGTTATGAAGACCCCTATTTTGTAGTTGTGGTAGGGAAGAGTTATGATAAGAACAAACTCTTTCCGATCAATCAAATTGAAGTGTGACAAGGCCACATTTGATTGGCCAGAACATGTCACTTGCACACGTGGTGCGGTTTCATTGGCCTTTTAATGTGACTTGGCATGCCTTGTCATTTTGACACGTAGCATGATCCTATTGGCTCTTCCATTTGACTTAGAGTGCCACGTCATTTCACGCGTGGCACCAAACTGGACCTCTAGGAAGATGATATCTTGGGCCTAAAAAGTGGGCTCATCATTTGTAGCCCAATTAAATGGGCTAGCCCAATTATATGGGACTTATATAATTAATCTAATTATATTAGCTCATAATATTTATTTGGACTAGTATATTTAAAATATAGTCTAAATTATTTATTGAATTTAAATTCAATAAATTTTACATGCCTACAAATATATATACGAGATTACACGTTTGGAATCGCTCTCGTCCAACATTGGTTTACACTTCAACATATTTTGGGCCATTGCTATTGTTAAACCCATTAACCTAAAAGTTAAACTTCTACTTTGAGTAAAGAAACTAAACTGTCAGTGTGATTTATCCTAAGATGTCTATAAATGGAGGAAATGAAATAGGAGTTCAGCAATATGAAGACTCTGGTGATGGCGATTAAAGACGAAAGAGAGAAAAAGTTAGAGAAAGAAAAGGAAAAAAATGAAAGAAAAGGGAAATGAAAGATAAAAGAGAAATGAGCGTCCACAAGTAATAAGTGTAATTCATTATAAAAATATCCAATTATTATAAGATAATAATATCTTTTTGCCACATCATCATCAGGGAGGTATCTTTCATTATTTAAGTGACTTTTCCTGATAATTATATGGTGTAACTTATGTATTTTTCCAAGAAATTATGATTGAGTCCTTTGACAATCCAACATATTGATTATTTAATTAGAGATTTAAGCTTGAAGATGAAAAATACGTCTAAAATCTAAAGCATGTAATTCAAATTAATATTCATATCACAATCAAAGATGCCTTGGATTACTCTGTTGGGATCGAAATAACAAGGCATAGTGTGAAAATTAATAAAACAAATCTTGAATGAAGATAAATCAGATGAAAAAGAGAAATATACTAAAAGAGGCATAAATATACTTTATATGGTTTGGTCAATTGACACACATCAATCTACTATGAAAGAGAAAAAAATTATTGAAAGAATAAGTTCTCCCCATAAACAAGACTCACTTATAGACTACATGGTGGATGTTATTGTGTTATGTTGAAAGGAATCCTCAATTTGTAGAAATCACAACCTTTTACTCCAAGTAAGGTATCTGTCAATATGGAAGAATTTCGTTTATGAAAAGTGTATTGGGAAAAATTAATATTACACGTGGAATTAATTATGTGGCTGACATGGCAAGGCATGTGGATCGTTAGGAAAAAACAACTGGAGGAAAGTACTTAAAGAGATACGAGTCTTAATAGGCACAAGCAACGCGTCTAAAAGACAAGGAGAAACGGTTGCACGAGTCTCTTCGTAATTTGAAGAGATACCGACAGAATGAACCAAGACAGCAAAAAGTACAGATTCGTTAACCTTCAATTAATGAGAAAGCGTTACAGAATCTTCATGGAACAGTTACGATTGCCAATTATAACGCTTCATTAATATCACTAATTGCTCATTATGATTTGATTAAAAGAGGGAAGAAACGTTGTACTTAGAAAGGGCTATAAAAGGGAGAGAAATAACACTTGTAAGGACACACTGATTATTATTGGAATACGCATTTACATTGCTTTACATCGATTTTTACTTTTCATTCTAATTTTTCCTTTCTCATTGCAAAAATATTTCTTTATTTGATTATCAGTAGCCGCAGTTCTTCTAAAAATAAGCTTTGACCGAAATTTCTATTTTCTGGTTAAAGAAATTAACTGTCACTTCGTGATTGATGTGGCCGTAAAAAAGCCTTAAAAGACGTTGAGGAGTTGCAGAACCAATCGTAGGACACCACGTGTTACACACATTAAATGAAAGTGACATACGATACGTCAGTTCAAAAGAAGGCATAATGATATGAGGGAAACGACGGCAAAAATTCCCGCTTTAATGAGATCCACTTCCCAAATATTCAATTGCTGAATAATTGGCAAGTGGGGGGGACTATCTGTATTGGAAAAAATAAATATTATACGTGGAATTAATTATGTGGCTGACATGGCAAGACATGTGGATCGTTAGAAAAGAGACAGCTGGAGGAAAGTACTTAAAGAGATACGAGTCTTAATAGGCACGAGCAAGGCGTCTAAAAGACAAGGAGAAACGGTTGCTCGAGTCTCTTCGTAATTTGAAGAGATACCGGAATGAACCAAGATAGCAAAAAGTACAGATTCGTTAACCTTCAATTAATGAGAATGCGTTACAGAATCTTCATGGAACGGTTACGATTGCCAATTGTAACGCTTAATTAATATCATTAATCGCTCATTATGATTTGATTAAAAGAGGGAAGAAACGTTGTACTTAGAAAGGGCTGTAAAAGGGAGAGAAATAACACTTGTAAGGACATACTGATTATTATTGGAATATACTTATTTACATTGCTTTACATTAACTACTATGTTACTTTTCATTCTGATTTTTCCTTTCTCATTGCAAAAATATTTCTTTATTTGATTATCAGTAGCCCAGTTCTTCTAAAAATAAGCTTTGACCGAAATTCCTATTTTCTGGTTAAACAAATTAATTGTCACTTCGTGATTGATGCAGCAGTAAAAAGCCTTAAAAGACGCTGAGGAGTTGTAGAACCAATCGTAGGTCACCACGTGTCACACGCATTAAACGGAAGTGACATAGGATGCGCCAGTTCAGAAAAAGACATAATGATATGAGGTAAATGACGGCAAAAACTCCCGCTTTAATGAGATCCACTTCCCAAATATTCAATTGCAGAATAATTGGCAAGTGGGGGACTATCTGTATTGGGAAAAATAAATATTACACGTGGAATTAATTATGTGGCTAACATGGCAAGACATGTGGATCGTTAGAAAAGAGACAGCTGGAGGAAAGTATTTAAAGAGATACGAGTCTTAATAGGCACGAGCAAGGCGTCTAAAAGGCAAGGAGAAACAGTTGCTCGAGCCTCTTCGTAATTTGAAGAGATACCGACAGAATGAACCAAGACAGCAAAAAGTACAGATTTGTTAACCTTCAATTAATGAGAATGC
>NW_017670790.1:40569-49074 GCF_001879085.1 Nicotiana attenuata
TATACTAACAATTTTAGATGATAGGCAAAAAGCAGCCCACACCAAATGATGAAATTAGACCTGAAAGACACGCCGAAGAAACATAATTCCCGGTCTAGGGTTACAACTATTCTGATGGAAACATAATGGGTTAAGCAGTCTTCATCTAAATTATACCTCCGAGTCCCGTATGTTTTTCCTTTTCAGGAAAAGGACTGCGTGGAAGGAATAATCAAGTGCTCGATTTCATGCTTCAAAGCTCAAACACTTGGGGGAATCATATACATGTAAGGAAGGCAAGAAAGACTGAAACTATTAGAATTCAAGTCAAAGCCAGAAGTCTACCCACAAATCAAAAATTGAGAGCAAAGCAACGAGCCAAAAGCACAAGCCTGATTCAGAAACCTATGAAGAATACGCTCGTGGATATAAAATAAATCTTACGAATGTTTAGGGTAAAGGCAATATTTAGTCATGGGTTGTTAAAACATACCCTTGAAATTGTACAAATCTGTTGTAAAGAAAACAGTTACGAAAGAGTTATAGATGATACTCAAATACTTGTAAAGTATTTTTTAGTTCGAAAGTTCGAATGAAACAAAACTTCTTCAAAGTTATTCAAAGAAACGTGTGTATTCCTATTTCTTCTTTCGTATGTTTACACTATTATGAAGTTGAGATGTCTTCTTCATTAAGTGTTGTACATAAAAGGGCCCTCTTTTATAACTCGTGCTTGATTCAAATAGCCATGAAACTAAAGCATTTTTAAAAAAATTAAAAGGGTAAAACAAAAACCCATATATTAAAATTGAAGTGGGAAACAAGGCCTTAAACCTATAAAGAAAAATCAAAGGTATCATAAAATTTGAACAAAACTCAAACCACTAAGAGAGTAGAACAGAAACTCAAATCAAAGGTATCATAAAATTTGAACAAAACTTTATAATATCTTAAATAACTTAGTTAAAACTAAGTATGAACTTAGTTCCAACTTAATTGTCCTTACAGAAACCCCCGAAAAGGACTGGGGGTATGATATTACCAAAAAACATTACCCCTAAATGGGACCAGGGGTAAACCACCAAGTATTCCACAAATAAAGAAAAAAAAGCTAGTTAACTTCACAATCAAACTTTCATTATGAAGCAGGTTCAGAACTAGTATCCAAGACGGCATCATCAGCAGCAGAAGGTTCAACTTGATTAGAAGGGACTTGAACAACCACTACACCAGGATCAGCTTCAACACCTTCGGGAATATCATCCACGGGTGAAGGAAAAATTTGGCTTTACTGAGTTTTCTCAATTGTTTCTTTAATCTTTGCTATCTCAGCATCCAAGTTAAAACCTTCCTGGCTTACCTCCATAAGAGTATCGTGGTGTGTTCAAAAAGGCCCAACTTACTTCAACGGCAGCCTTGTATTCAAGAGCTTCATAATCCCTCTCCCAATGATTAATTTCATTTTTAAGCTCCTCCTTCTCAGCTAAGGCAGCATCGTAAGAAGCCTGTAAGGGGGCAAGCGAACTCTCCAAAAACTTAACCTTATCGGAAGACATCCGGAGATCTTCTTGAGCCTGGGTGAGTGTTTGAACAAGCTCACCAGCATAAACCTCTTTCTCATCCAATAGGGCCTTCAGACCTCTGATCTCTTCTGTAGCCTTAGAGAGTTGTTTAGCAAAAGACGACTCAAGAAGGTGCTAGTCCGTTAGAAGAGGCTTTCTCAACTGCTAACTCCGCTGCCATAACTTTTATCTGCTGCTCCAAGGTACATTTATTCTCCTCTAAAATTTCCATCTCAAGCTGGAGACTTTCATATTGCTCTTTCCAATTATCAGCCTTAGTGTGGTAGTCATGCATCAGCTGCTCTGTATGGGAAACCCTTTTCATCATCTACGTACCGATGAGATTGATCTACAAAAAGAGAAAAGGATGAGATCCTAGTAAAAGCAAAAATACATAAGGTAAAAAGGATGAGTTTAAACCTTCAATGATGATTGCACAATGTCGTTTATCCAAGTCAAAGAACTATGACTTTCCAGTTTTGACTTTTCAACCGGACCTATTAAGGGTTTTAGCCACATGTCAGCCTGGCCTGACTTCTTCAGAAGATTACCATCGGCAGGGACCTCAATGTTAATTTGCTCAATTGCCCTACTTCCACTTAACGAACCAACTTCAGTACGAGAAGTATTGGCAGCAGGAACGATCGAAGAAGTCATAATAGCTTCGGGTGGAGCAGAAATAGCAACGGTAGGAGCAGGCAGATGGGATTCCATTGGAACAGACACAGGAAAAGAGGCAAGAGGTGCTTCCTCAGAAACCAAATCAAAGTTTTCATCGTCAAAACCACATGAAAAGAGGTTTCAGCAGAGTCACGAGGTGCAGCAGGCGTTTCTTCATCAGAACTCACTAAAGGGGCTTCTTCAGGCTCGATCACAAATACAGTACGATGAGGGGGAGTAGTTTCGTCATCAGAAATGACACGTCTTCTGGCACGTGGCTTACGAATTAATGAGCCTCCATATCGCTCCTCGTCATCTTTAGAATCCTGTGCCCTATCGGCTTTTCTTTTCGATGAAGAACTCAAGATTATCTCTTGAGCTCTTGCTAAAGAAAGTCTAGAAGCCGCGATTGATTTAGCACTTACACCTCGAATAGGAAACCCTGATAAAAAGAAGGGTTAATAAATTAAAGAGAAAATAAAGAAAAGGTGAAAATGGAAGAAAAATTACCGTGAGTCTTAACCTTCCGGCCAAATCTATTTGAGTGGTACTTCCAAGACCTTTCTTCCATCGGAGCAATTGTCAACAATTTTTCTACCCAACTACGGAAATCGGGAATCTCTTCAACAGTTCCCATGGTTGTTGAAAAGTAAAAGCAAAACAGTCACGGGAAGTACAAACTCTAAAAAAAAGGGGAAAGTTGTAAAGAAAACTTACGTGAAAAGTTCCACTTCTCAGGGAAGGGCATATTCTCTTCACCTACTAACCCTTTCGTAGGAGCAGCAACAAATCAGGCGTACCAGCCACGATCTTTATCGTCCTCAGGGCTGAGTAAAACTCTCTTACTCCTCGCCACCAGAGTAAAAATCCCATGATGGAATAATTTAGGAGAGTAGAGATGGATTAGATGATAAAAGGTGAAAGAAAATTGAGCCAAATTAGCCAAGTATCTTAAACATGCAACAGCCCTCCATACAATAGGGCCAATTTGTCCTAAAGACTAATTGTGAAGGGATACGTATACACGAAAGAAAAGCCAGCTTTAAAAGAGGTGATCCTTTGATTTGCATTGGGGATCAGAATTGGAAAACCAAACTTCCAATGACAATCTCTACGAACCACAGAGATCAAACCTTCAGTAATTTGTGAAGGATAAACATCAGCACAATCATGAAAGGACATAGAGGAAACTTGGTTTCTAATTGGCTCTCTATCGGAATAAAAAGAAAGTTCAGCAGGGATAATCTCGTCTATTGTAGGTTCACGAATTGGCTCGCTGGAATCCCTATTTCTAGCAGAAGACCTATGTGAAAAAGAAACCCTAGTTCTAGAAGACGATGGAGGAGTAGAACTAGGTTGAGAAGAAGAACCTCGTATAGAAACTAACCCCAAACTACGTAGCCTACCACCTCTCCTGCTTCTGGTAGGAGCAAGGGGAAGTTCATCTACGATAAGGACCTTTTGAGGATCAAGGTTTGAAGAAGACATAGTTGTACGAAGAAGTAGAAAGGATTGAATGGCAAGATATGGAAAACTTTTTTGTGAAAGAAAAGACAAAGGATGTGTTTATACTCGGAAGTAACCGTCAAACAAAAAGATAATGATGGAAACGTCATTATAAAAACTGTCACTTCGTGATTGATGCAGCCGTAAAAATTTCTTAAAAGATGCTGAGGATTTACAGAACCAATTGTAGGACACCACGTGTCACACGCATTAAATGGAAGTACATACGATGTGTCAGCTCAGAAGAAGGCATAATGATATGAGGGAAACGGCAGCAAAAATTCCCGCTTTAATGAGATCCACTTCCCAAATATTCAATTGCTGAATAACTGGCAAGTGGGGGGACTATCTGTATTGGGGGAAATAAATATTATACGTGGAATTAATTATGTGGCTGACATGGCAAGACATGCGGATCGTTAGAAAAGAGACAGCTGGAGGAAAGTACTTAAAGAGATACGAGTCTTAATAGGCACGAGCAAGGCTTCTAAAAGACAAGGAGAAACGGCTGCTCGAGTCTCTTCGCAATTTGAAGAGATACCGACAGAATGAACCAAGACAGCAAAAAGTACAGATTCGTTAACCTTCAATTAATGAGAATGCGTTACAGAATCTTCATGGAACAGTTACGATTGCCAATTATAACGCTTCATTAATATCATTAATTGCTCATTATGATTTGATTAAATGGGGGAAGAAACGTTATACTTAGAAAGGGCTATAAAAGGGAGAGAAATAACACTTATAAGGACACAATGATTATTATTGGAATATACTTATTTACATTGCTTTACTTTGATTACTCTGTTACTTTTCATTCTAATTTTTCCTTTCTCATTGCAAAAATATTTCTTTATTTCATTATCAGTAGCCCGAGTTCTTCTAAAAATAATCTTTGACCGAAATTCATATTTTCTGGTTAAATAAAAAGTAAAATTAATTATAGTAAATGTCTTACCCATCCTTCAAGTAATAGATACATTTGATATGATAAGAAAATTAGGGCAAACCCTAACAATTCTCTTCTTTTGTCTGAATTTTCTTGACAATACTTGATCCACCTTCACATAATATTCATCACTGATGCTTGCAATGGTTAAAATGAGTATGGATTTAAAAGTGGAGTGATGTTCATTAAAATTGAGCACGGTTAAAAGTAAAGCCCTACGTTTAAACTGAGCAGGGTTAAAACTGGAGTCCATGTTAAAAGTAAGCATGGGTTAAAAATAGATTTGTTTTAAAGATGCAGCAGCAGGATCACCTTTTTTTTTAGGGGGGGGGGGTGGGGGGGGGAGGATATAAATCTTCATTATTATCAAATTGGCTGCAATTTAATTTGAACCCGCATTGAACCTCTCTTCAACCTCGATGAACTATTAGCTCTAAACCATTGGATCTAATTAATACCACTTATTGGGATCGAAAAACAAGGTCTCATGTGAAAGATAATAATTCAAATCTTGAATGACGATAAATCAGATGATAAAGAGGAATATACTAAAAAAGGCATAATATACTTTATATGGTTTGGTCAATTGACCTACATCAATCTACTAATATAAAGAGAGAAAAACTTACTGAGAGAATAGATTCTCCCCCTAAACAAGACACACTTAAAGACTGCATTATGGATGCTATTGTGTTGGGTATGAAGGAGAAATTCTCAATTTATAGAGATCACAATATTTTCCTGAAAGAAAGGAATCTATAAATATGGAAGAGATCTATATTTTTTTTATGAAAAGCAAAATTAATTTATGGTAAATAATTTACTCTTCTGGTAAAGAAAATCAAGGCTAACCCTAATACAGTCCTCATGTACAGGAGCCCCAGGAGTCCACAAAAGAAGTTAGAAGTGCCTCATGCTCATGACTTATCTATGACATGTTGACACTTTTGGGCTTTTTGGTGCTTACATTTAAATATGAATTAATTATTGCATGATGGCACAAGATGCCCGACGTCCCACTTCTCCTAGAATTCTTTCTCCCAAACACTTTTCTTTTGTCTTCTATGGTATTCATTACTCTTATATTGGTCCCTCCAAAATATGACTTTTCTTGGAAAAGCAAAGCTCCTTAATCTAGAAATGTAACTCAATGGGCTCTACTCGGGGTACAAATGTTAGCACAACTCTTTAAAACTTATAACTGTCTTTAATTTCTTTTTATAAACTCTTTAAACTAAATCCAGATGGCACCTTGGTCTATTTAAAAACCGTTATTTTGTTATGTTTCTCGTCCACAAAAGTTTCCTTATTTGTTCCTTTAAAACTTGATAAAACAAACAAAACACAAAACAATTGCTCTGTAAGATGATCTTATGAGAGACTAGAATTCGAATCTCATTTAGAAGCGGGAAAAAAAATTGATTGTGTATCTTATATGAATAAGTTTTAGTGGGTTATTAGATACCTGTATTGGTAGGAAGTAATCACTTGAGACTCGTCAAATCCTGTTTTTCGGAAGATCTACTACAACTACACTTGCAACTACATCACAGGACACAACAGCCTCATCTTTAAATAGTTTTCCTATTAATGTAACACGCCCTATGAGGCTATCTCCAACCTTACCCCCATTCCCCATAATAGGGATAATTTTTCGGGTAATTTAGCTCCAACCCTCCCCCATTTTTGTCCCCAAAATGGGGGATGAATAGTGTTCCCTCAAATATTGGGGTACACTATTCATCTTCCCCACTACTATTCATTACTTTTTTACTATTATTTTATTATTTAATCTTTTAATTTATCTCTTTATATATACCTAATTATGTTTTTGTAATGTCTTTATAATATTAATTTTACATTTTAACTTTGGTGTATAATTTTGATAAATTAATTTTCGTGCATTTATTATTTTTGTATAAAATTGTAAGTTAATTTTATTATAAGCTATAATTGTACAAAAAATATATAATTATCTCAAAAAATGAATGATGCAAATATAAAATATTAGATGTTGCTAAAATTGAAAGGTGCGAATATAAAATATTAGATGTTGCTATAATTGAGAAGTGAAGATTGAGAATACATTAAATGAAAATACATTAAAATTGGAAATATATGACAATTGAAAATGCATTAAATTAAAATACATAAAAATTGAAACTATGGTAAATAGCATAATAACTTGTTGCAGGTACTGCTCCTCCCGCCCATTATGTTATTCAAGGACAAGAATATAATATGGGTTATTATTTAGCTGACGGCATGAGACAACAATCATGCCGAAAAGATGTTGAACGTGCATTCGGAGTTTTGCAACAACGTTTTGCAATTGTTGCAGGACCCTCGCGTTTTTGGCAGAAAGAAGTGCTACATGGTATAATGACTATATGTATTATACTGCACAACATGATAATCGAGAATGAGCGTGATCTTAATGCACCAATTCAAGATGATTTGGAAGGTCCAACTCCAACAGTAGAAATGGCAGTAGATGAAAATCAATGATTTCAAGAATTTTTAGCTCGACATAGAAGAATTAAGGACAAAGATGCTCATTTTGCACTTCGTAATGCATTAATAGATCATTTATGGGAGAATACTAGAGGTTGAAGTTGAATATTTATGTAGTATTTCGAATGAATTTTATCGTTATGTAATATGTATTTAATTAATCTTGTATCGCAATGATTTCACTTTTATTTGAATTATTAGTTAATCTATAATAATAGCTTACAAATTATATTATTTAAAGTTTTATGGAATTGTTTTAATGAAAATTACAAATTAATAAAAATAAAAGATGGAATTTGTTTAATGAAAATTAAAAAATGAATTGAAATAAAAGATAATAATATAATATAGAAGAGAGAGAAGAATACAAAAAAGTTTGGGGAAAAAATGGAGGAATGGTTGGAGTAGTAAAGGTTGGAGATGCCCTCAAGGTTTGCAAATAGTAAACTCTAGTATGCAACTAGTAGACTCTAATATGCATAGGTTACTCTGATGCCTCCGGTGCATCCTGCTCCCTGTAATGCTATCAACTTTTAGTTTATTAATATAAGTACTTCCTTTATGACAAAAAAAAAAAGTATTGGTGGGAAGTAGGTGTTCAACACAGTAGTTGATGTGCACGTAATGAGATAAAATGCCTAAGATCACCATTATAAAAAAATAAAAAAAAAAATCACACAATTTCAATATAAATTAAATCTAAACTCATAATCTGATGGATTATGGGGTTCTTTATTAGGAAGGAGCTGGTTAACCTTAGTTTACCATTATCTTGGCACTCCTTGTCTATGAGAAAGAAAACACTCTTACCTAACATCAATTTGGGTTAATTAAGACGTAATTCATATATCTGGATTATTTGGAGTCAATAGTTGTAAGTATTTCAAGTTAAAAACTGGTAGTGTAACCTAAAGATGGATCTGGAGAGACGCCTTCTTCATCATCCAAGTCCAGCACAACAACCTCAGGTGAGAGCTTACCAATATTTGGTGTTCAAAATCAGCGAACATCAGCGCGTGTAGGTTTCTCTTCATTCTCTTTAGTCGAAAACAATAACCTCGGTGGAAGCAGTTCCAATTTTTTATACCAGAATCAAAACCTAAGCTTGAAATGGGAGAATACTGAAGTTAAACAAGAACTTGTTTTGAGTAGGGCATCTTAGAAGGATATTACTTTGGTCAAATGAAATGACATCCAGTTACTGAAAGCTAGATAAATCTCTTGCAGGCCCTTGCATGTAGCATGCATATTATTTTGGCATAACAGTTGGTGCAATATCAGAAATAAAGATAGTCCAATTCGCGTTATACACAGGATCTGCAAGGAGAACAGGTC
>NW_017670790.1:49094-75690 GCF_001879085.1 Nicotiana attenuata
CGAGGATCTCGACGAAGGACAAGACCCCGTACCCCCCCCCCCCCCCCCCCCGTTATCAGAAGGAACATATGAAAGACCAGACGTAACTGGTGAGAATTCGCACAACCATACATGCACAAGAATCAGAAATATTGATATAGAGGATAGAGCCCCTTTTTCGTCCACTATTAAACTGTTGTCAAGATGAGAAACATACCAAGTACAAGAAAATAAAATCTAAAATTACACCACTTCCCAGGAGTTTATACCAAGCCCTCAACCAAAAAAAAGTGAAAGGCGAACATGGTACCCAATTGCGCCCAAGGGCGTTGGTGCAACGGTATAGGTAGTACATCATGGGATGCGTCGCAGGCGCACCTCACAGGTCCGATTCTTGTTTGAAAAAAAAAAAATTATGCAATTTAAGTGTTGAAGGGGTAGGGAACCGACCCATTATCCAACGAGTTTCGAAGCTGTAAACAGTGGATTCTCGGTTATCACCAAACAAAAAAAAAACCACATTGTACCCAGTTGCAGAACGTTGCAATGAACATGAGTTTCCATCATCAACTATCTATATCGCAATCCCATGTCAAGCTCGTGGCCGTGCATCCCCTGGACATTGCCAGCAGCAAAAGGGTGGATCTGCTTAGAAGCCCCAAGTTGCCTCTCAACAAGCCTTTGCATGGCCTCAGGATGAATGTTTCTGGTGTTGATATCTGGAGCTGGAGTGAAACAAATAATAATTTTAATGCATAAACTCACCCAACTAGTTAAATATCAGCAGAGGATGCATCCTCAACCAGAAGAGTTTCAGTGTATACACCAATAAAAGGAAGAAGAGCACAAAGGCCTATTTAGAATAAATGATAAGCACGTCATTACTAATTTTTACTAGTTTCTCAGGGTTATTAACAATCAACAGCAAAAATCTCAAGACGTACCATCAAAAGGGTACTGGGGTGGGGAAGAGCATACTTCACTAGCTCAAGCCTCAAAGGGCCAAATTCACAAGCAAAAAGGGGAATATAAATTTCGCCTTCTTGCTTTCAGGTAAATAAATTTACTAACCTCCACAATTATGAGGAAAAACTAAAGCTGATAACAGAATATACAACATCCGCTCATGCTTAATCTTCATTTCGACTTGATATCACTCAAAACTTCACAGGACGTAGTCATAGAAAGATGAACCCCAGCATCCCATTGTAATTATAAAATGTAGTTTCATTATTACGTGCATGGTCACAGTAACAATACAGTCAAATTTAGAACTGCAGAATTGCTGCATCAATGAGGGTCAGGAAAGAGTATAAATAAAGATGTTTTTCTTACATTATCAGGACAGCAAAACTAAGGAACAAATAAAGACAATAGTAGAGATGAAATCTATGTTTTAAATCAGCAAGATCAGCAAAGGGCAACTTCATTTTGAGGTGTAGTCCAGAAAGAAAGATGCAAGTGCTATCTTACATCGGCAAAACTAAGGAAAAAGTAGAAGACTTAGTAGAGATGAAATTTATGCATTAAATTCAGCAAGATCAAATAGAGAGCAACATTTTGAGGTGTAATCAGTAAAATATCATCACACAGACACCTGCAGAGACAACACATTCGGGCTTTTTACCTGGCATTTGCACAGTTTGTCCACTAATGTTGACTTGGTGTGGCGCAAAAGGGAATGCTTGAATTCTGTTAACTTCCTGCATAATGCTAGCTGCTTGATTACTGAGATGTGAAAGAACCTGTGCACCCCTTAGACGGTCATGTAGCAGACGAGGAGGGCTATTTCCAGCCATCTGCATCTGCTGCAGCATAGGATGGTGAACAGGGAGATCAAACCCTGTCAGTCCACCATTAGGGTGGTGAAATGGAGGTCGCATCATATTTCCAGCAAACTGACGACCAGGAGCTTCATGTAGAGCCATGCTTTCTGGACCATTGAAAATCTGAGGATTTAAATGAGCAGGACCAGAATCCATAGGATGAAACAACGGCTTCCCTTGACTCATCTGCAAGGGATGAAATTGCGAAGTTGATGGTTGAGCACGAATATGGTGCAATGGCATTTCAGACTCCATCTGATCATAGGAAACACGTGGGAAGGGCAGACCTTCACTCATCAAAGACCTTCCATCACCGCCAGCGCCACTACCAGTTGTCAAGTCTCCTTTACTCAAAATTCCTGCAGGCATAACCATTGAGACCTGGGGACTCAAATGATCACGAGCACTAATTAAGTTTTCTGCAGGCAGGTGATATTCAACAGCCTCACCCTTGGAAAACATTTCACTCGGGTGCCTTGATTTAACTTCATACTGAGAATTTTCATATCCCGACCAGGTTTGAGGCTCATCCAGCTTGGTTTGACCTCTGTGATTCAACTGCAAGAGCCTGTTATCCTTACTGCCTCCTTTTGGTCCAATACCATCACTTATGGAAGAAAAAAGGCCGTCATCAAAACCAGACAAGGATGACTTGCGTGGCTCCAAACCATCAATTAGTGCAGAACCAACTGAGCTCCTCTGAACTGAAACTGGAGCTTGTACAGATTGCAGCTCCTTCATAAAAGCAGTTCCAAAAAGGGTTTCAAGTGTAACTGCCTTTCCTGAAGCTTGAGAATCCCTGGTATCTTCCTCCTTAGATCGGTCATGCACGGTAAACTCAACATGTCCACTCCTGGCTTCAGTGCCAGAACTGCCCTTCCCTGTCATATTTGTATGATCTGGCCTGTTCTGTAATAATGAAAGGAGGTGTTGAGATGCATGGCTGTCCACAATTACGGGTTGTTCTTCAGTGTCTAAGCGATTAGTACCGCAACCTTGTGAAGTAAAATGCAGATTAGAACTCTTTTCACCAAACTCTGACAGCATTTTATGCTCAAGGTCCTCACAAGTAAAGATCGACGGGGCTGCCTCCCTTTTACTAGACTCATACATAGGCTCAGATACCCCAGGTGGTGCAGAAGGCATATGCAATGTGACCTTACTTGTAGGCTCAGTACTCTGAATGAAATTTTCAGATGGAAAGCATTCTGAAACATTTCCATCAAAAGCTTGTGATCTGGTTTTATCGCCGCCAACAATTAAGGCAAGCAAATCGTTTGGCCTACTTAACGAGGAATCTTCTGGTGGCTTCCTATCTACAACGATATTAAATGGTATAAGACAGGTTAAAAAAGAATTTGTAGAACTTCGACAGAAAAAGTAACTATAAAAGCAAAAAACAAAAAACCATAAAACGAAGGATACCTTCTTCCATAAACCACTGAGCGAACTTCGAAGATTCTATAGCCTTGGAGCCCAACATGTCATTCGGTTTAATATTATCATTCTGGGGATAAAGTCAAACGAAGAAAATAAACAACTAGTAGGGAAGCCACAAGTGCACTATGTATATTTACTGCTAAATGAAGTCAAGAATAACAACAACAACATACCCAGTAAAATCCCACTAGTGGGGAAAATGAAGTCAAGAATATTGATGAAAATTCCGACAGTGGAAAGAAAAAGAAACACAACAGATGACAAGAATTTCTGCAAAAAACAGGCATGATGATGAAAGAAACCATGCTTCCTCTCACTGTTTTAACGATACTGTTGCAATCTTAGCTGTGGACTGAATGAAATTCAATCACCCCTCAGGAATCAGGATGACAACAATAGTCCATAAAGCACATAAGTTTTACCCTAAACGAAAGATGACCTCAACCTAAGAGCTTTTAACCACCTAATAAGTGTATAGCAATTTGAAGGGGAGGACTGCAAAAGGGCAGGGTGGTGGGGTTGATAGGATTGTTTAAGAGTAATGAAACTAAAACTTAGACAGCACTGAAGCTGATAAAGTGTGTAAAACTATTACCACAATTGGAGCCTCAGAGTCACCAACATTAATTCCTACAACACCTCCAAATATCTTATCCAAGATTGACGTTGAAGGGTTGGGGCTAGACTCAACAAATTTGCTACCAGAAGGCTGAGTACTGTTTTCAATAATTTCAGGCTCTTCCAAGGCTTCGTGGAACTCTAAATGACTGGTAATCCGATTTAAACGATCTTCCATGCCAAGTATCCCATCAGAAATATCTGATCTTGCTGAAAGATTAGCAATTTGGTCATTCTTCTTCAGAGTTGATGCATGCAAACTCCTAGTTTCAAGTTTATAACTTGAACTAATTTCTTGCAAGCTCTGTCTCTCTACACTCTGAAGAACACCATTCGGGGCAGCATTGACTTTGGCTTCCAATGGGCTTTCTTCAGTGTCAGGTTGTCCAACCTAAACAGAAGACATACAGATCAGGCAATCAATAGATAACACCAGCAGATACACAAGGATGGACTAAGATGTCAGCACATGTTAACTCAAACTCAAAATTCGATCAACAAGCAACTGAGTAATTTAAATAAAACCATACAGCTATTGCTATCTCTTCACGAATTGCTCAACTTTATTAAGATTCTCAAATACTCATCGACCTAAAATATCATCTAGCAGGGACACAAAATTTGGATTACTTCATAAAGAATGGGGCAAATGCAGGGCAACAGATTACTTTTCAGATGGTGCACACGTTGAGAGGGAGTTAAAGCAGAATATATCAAACATTTGATTTTAAATAATAAGTGATGCAATATTCCATTTGAGGATGTGGTCGAAATTCTGGCACAGCCTTTAATAGAATCCACGGCATTCAGTTCCAATAGATCGTAGCACAACAACAGTACTGGAATGTCTACATTGCCACCCACCCCCTTGCTCCTCTTCTCCAGGATCAAGCTGTTAAAAAGATACTTGAGAGCTGAGAATACCAAAAGCTAGAGAACGCTTTCTCGAACACCCATTTTCTTTTTCCATCTATTTTCAACCGCACTACCCTGCATCTAAAACAATTAACCGACAACAAGAACACATATGACAAAGTTGTTATCCAGCTGCCCTCAAAGAAGGCCGGATGGAAAATTTGATGTGATGACATCAAAAAAATTTAGGGGTTTCTTGTTTTCAGCATTATACTGAAAACAAGACCCCAGTGTGGGATAATACTGGGTATATTGTTGTTGTTGCTTGTTTTCAGCATTAGTCGCTTTTGCATAGTTGAGTCCAGTTACGTAAGTGCAAGTGAAAACCGTAACCAAGCAACCAACAGACTAGAGTTGTTGCAATTACTGTTCGTTTCTCCTACTTTTCAGTTTCCTTAGGTTATCTTTTAAAATAAACTAGAGACTGAATTCTCAGCCACTCAATGTATCACTCTTCACAGAAGCTTTTCTTTTGAAGTGTTTGACTACATACCACCTCCTCTCCCGAGGAAACACTGGAATTATGAAAATTCAAAGTATCCCCAAGGAAACTTTCTTTTTTTTTCATTTTTCTTGATAACCAGTATTCCTAAGGAAACTTAGGATGCTTAACTGTATTCCTTTCACCTGGCTACCGATACAGCCTGACAAGAAGAGATTGCAGCTCTTAGAGATCTATAAACAACTACTACCACTATGCCTCAACCCAAAACTAGTTGGGATCGGCTATATGAAATCCTTACTAACCATTTCGCTCCGTTTAAGCTCAACTGATTTGCTGAGAGATCCATTTACGTGCCAAAATTTTTATAAACAGATAAAATGACCAAGAATTAAGGTATACTTACATCTCCCCTAATTTGAGCCAAGATTAAGGGTGTGTTTGGTATCAAGGAAAACATTTTTCGAAAAATGTTTTCCAATTTTCCCATGTTTGGTTGGCTTAAATGTTTTGGAAAACATTTTCCTTATGAACTCACTTTCCTCCAATTGGAGGAAAATATTTTCCTAGATAAGAGAAGGCAAAACATTTTCCAAAACTCTCTCTCAACCTTCCCCACCCTATTTCTCATCCCTACCCCCACACCCAACCACCCAAACACAACCCCAACCCCCACACCTAACCCCACCCCATGCCTACCCACCCTCACCCTAAATAAAAATATTATTAATACTATTTTCTTTTCATGTTATAGATAGATTTTTTTTTTTTTTTGCATTTCAACAAATAAGTATTTTTTTCTACATGATATGAAAAAGTATTTTCTTTCATTTCAACAAAAAAAGTATTTTCTTTTCATAATGTAAACAAAATATTTTTTTTTCATTTTAACAAAATGAGTACTTTATTTCATGTTGTAGAAAGAGTACTTTCTTTTTCAACTAAAAAAAGGAGTATTTCCTTTTTAGTTATGGAACACAAATTTTAATGTTATTTTTGCGTAAAAAGTAAAGCAACACATTAGTCCCTTTGGGTTTGAGTGAATTTTTAGAAAAATAATTAAATTCTTGAAAAAAATAAAGTCCTGAAAACGTTGTGTATTTGGGGGGTAAGGGGAGAGCAAGGAAACATGGGGACTTGGGGCAATGGGGGTGAAGAGAGTAGCATTAAAAATATTTTCTACACTCTAACCAAACACTAGAAAATATTTTCCGGAAAAGATTTTCAACTCACCAACCAAACAAGGAAAAAAAAGTGATAAAACCACTTATTTTCCAAGAAAACATTTTCTAGGAAAACATTTCCAATGGAAAACATTTTCCTCCATACCAAACACACCCTAAAAGTAGAAAGTAACAGAGAAGAGCAAACCACTACACTCACATTTAGCACTGCAAAATTTTGAGCCGGTTTAGTTATAGTAATTAAGTATTTCATAGCTCGTGCAGCAAATAATTACAGGACTTCCTCATTGATAAGAAATTCAAAATAGAAGCAAAAAGAGATCCTTGGGAGGATGTTGAAGGAGGAAGCATTAAACTTTGGTATATCCTTCCTGTTTTCCATTTTAAGCAACATTGACACTTTGTTGTTATTGGAAACTATTTAATCCTAACATTATCATTTTACCTTACTGATATGACTTGTTGAGATCCACTTGATCTAAAGATTTTTTATTAGGAGAGTGACAGATGAAGGAACATGTGAAATTCTTACCATCTCATTTAATTGTTGGTGATAAGATAATTTTGGTACTTTGCATATATTTGGCTTATATGTCAAAAGTCTTCATCTGCTTCTTAAACTCCATGTCCAGTTAAACATGTCATATAAACTAGGATGGAGGGAGTAATAGTAATAGACAAATAACTAAAATGTGACGAAGCAAGCACAAGATAAAATGAAAAATGAACTCTCATTGTTGTCCCTTTTGCTCATTTCCTTGAAGCCTCATTTTCTTTTTTTTTTCTTTTTATATGAGAAAAGGATCAAGCATAAGTATGTTCTATCGGAGAAAACCAAGTACAAGTGAATACCTCTGTCACACGTGAATGGCTCAAACTTGAGCCAGAGTTCTTATCCAAAACAGTGGTTTTAAAGCCAGGGGGTACACGCGGTCTAGCTGGTGGATTTTGTGAAGGAAAAGAAGATTTTCCCAGATCACTGGTTGCGGAAGGTTGGGTGGTCATCCCATCAGCTTCACTATTTTTGTCCAAAAACGTTCTATCCTCCTTCGTCTCTTCCAGCAGTACCGAAATGTCCTCGGTTTTATGCTTCTCCAGTTTTGACTTCTGCTTTTCTTGAAGAGCTTTCTGCTGTTCTTTCCTAATTAACTCAAAGGAAGCTGAAAGAAATTCAATCAAAATATTATCCCCTACAAGCTCATAAGAATTGAAGATGCTAACATGGGAGCACCATAATTGAAATGCATGATCTTAATAAGTAATACCTCTTCTCCTTCTTTCCTCTTCCACTCTATCCTCACTCGTACACTCAACTGAACCAAAAGTCTCGTCATTGAACGCATCAGTGTCTCTTCGAGAGTGAGGTCCCGCCTGAAGATATTGTAAGAGTAAAATTTATATAAAGTTTCGCTGAAATAAGAGGACAAAATCATGAAGCACGCCAGAACATTAAGCAGTGATCAACTCAAATTCACCTTATAAGGGCGAGGAGGATGATATGGCTCATTGCTCTTGTTCGATTGATAGTTATTGCTTGCTCGGACCTTAGGTGCAGATATTCCAGATGCATATGCTGACGGCCTTGGAAATGAACCACTTCCAAGAAGCCCATCATGCTCCGAACTCTGCCGAGTGTGCTGGGCTTGATTGCCAGATCTCCAACCAGAATCTGTGGCAAAAAATATTTACTAAATTCTTTGAAGAAACAAACTACTTCAATGTCACATGCACATGCACACGCACACAAAATCAATTAAGAAACTGGAGAATATGTGATGCACAATAACAAGGTACTACACAGTAGAAATTCCTAGTGGAGACAAAAAAACACTAGGTGATTCTTCCCATCTATCCAAGCCTTGGTGGATAGAATTACCTGGTACCTATTGTTGGTGGGAGGTAGCAGGTATCCCGTGGGATTAGTTGAGGTGCGCGCAAGCTGGCCCGGACACCACAATTATCAAAAAAAAAATATTACACAGCAGAAAAACACTTTATTGCAAGAGGGGCACTATTTCTGCAATTAAGCCAGCAAATCATGTGAAGCACAAGAAGTGGAGCAGAAAAGAACCTTCAAATGGCACTCGAGGCTTTTCTCACCTAACGAATAATGAACCTAACAATGAGTAGAACCTGGATTCCAATTCGTATTTTGGAGATTGAATTTAAAGGGAGATCGAGATTCAAGACCCTTGGCAAACAGTCCCTCCAACTATGATTATCGCAAATGGCCTAGATATATAATAGCAAAGAAACAACCATGCGCAAGGCACTTAGCCAGCAGCCATGAAAACAACTGAAGAAAAAAATGTAAAAGTAAGTCATATCATGATACTCCTAATTCTATCATTATTCCCTCTAATTACGTCCAACAGAGCTATCCTGATTCCTGAGTGCCCAGTTGTAAAATGAGAAAAATATATAAAGCATGATGATCCTAATGGATGACCCCTCCAATTATCCAACCTCACACAGTTTTCCTGAATGACACGTTTATGTGATCCATAAAATATGAACATAATAGTACGTAGTGTACTCAGAAGGAAGTTAAACCAATTTGCAACGGTCAGGAAAAAACAGTACGGGGATGATATGATTCATGGTCCCTAGACACAGGAATGTGAGTTAAAATGTAAAAGGTTTATCTTTCGATAATTAAACTAAAATGTGAAAGATATTAATGATAAGCAATTGTTTATCTAAGAACCAAAACATTCATCATTGTTATAGAAACCTATCATGGCCAGGGTTTGAGCCTGTGTCTATTTAGAATTCAACATGGAACATATTGCACACATATTCAAATAAATAAAGTATCCATTCTTTAATAGTTGATCTTTCACATGAGACGATTCAACACACTCGTTGTGAAAAAGGAACAGAGAACTGGAACAAGTAACAACTTAAAACTACTCTATCCAGAACAATATATAACAAATAAAGAAGAAACTATGGAAACAAGAGAACTCAATGTTTTTGTATGTTTTCGATAGACGTATGCTTACCGCAATAGACGAGAGGAAATCCGCATTCATGATTTAAAAAGCCCCAGCTAGTTCTTAAACATGTTCGAGCCAATTCAAGACTTTATTTTAGACTAAACTTGTTGGACTCATGGACTATTTGGCATCGGGCCCAAAAGGAAAGACTGATTAGCATAGTCTCTATTTATTTTACCACTTGTATTTGGGCCTATTGTAATTACGAAACTGGCCTACCTATGTTTAGTAGTTAGCCTTTCCAGATTGTATTATGTGTATATTGGGCTGTATATATAGAAACAGGATCAACCCGGGCCAGACCATCGGGGTTATTTTCCAATTTCAGTTCTAGAAGCATCTTTGTTCTCTTTCTTTTCTCACATGAACCCTAATACTTTTTCCCAAAATCCCGATCGATTCCTCCATGTTTTCATGGTATTAGAGCGAGATTCTGGACCGCCTCGTCATCCTCTATCTTCCGATGTTAACCTCATCGAGTTTCGTTGAGGATCTCGATTTGTGTGGGTAGCGATTTAGAGTTTATATACTGTCTTCTTCGGCGGATTTCCTGCTTATTTTGATTCATCTGAGTGTTTTCTGATCTTATGTTCCTCTTTCGTCTACTTGTGGAGGTTTTATCTACAAATTTGTGTGGTCATCGTTAAGCTCGAGATTTCTAGGGTTTTACCCGATGGTTGCTGTGAAGAGTTGTTTGGTTGATGTGCTACTGTGAGTTTTTGAAGGCCGTACTTCCAGTTGCGAAGACGCTGGTAACTCTGTATATTTCCCCTCTTTGCATGAGATTCATCGGATAAGTTTTCATTGTTGAATGTTATAGTAGCTACGGGATCTACTGATTTTGATGTGAATAATGCATCTGGTACACTTGAGTTCGTTCCCAAACCCTCTAGTCCTTTGTTTGTATAGTCCTCAGATGTTCCAGGTGTTTCACTTGTGCCAGTCCCTTTCTCTGGGACGAATTTTGGGGGTTGGAAAAGGAGTATGATTGTTTCTTTGTCTGCTAGGAACAAAATTGCATTTGTTTATGGTAGTTTGCCCAAACCTCCTGATAATTCCATCGAGTCTAATAGCCCGTTTGGCCAAGCTGCAAAAATCAGCTTATTTTGAGAAGTGCTTTTTTTCAAAAGTGTTTTTCTCAAAAGTACTTTTGGTGAGAAGCAGTTTGTGTTTGGCTAATTAATTTGAAAAGCACTTCTGAGCAGCAATTAGTGTTTGGCCAAGCTTTAAAAAACTGCTTCTAAGTGTATTTTTCTCAAAAGTGCTTCTCAGAAAAGTGCTTTTGGAGAGAAGCTACTTTTTTCTGCTTCTCCAAAACTGCTTTTGCTTCTCCTCAAAAGCACTTCTTTTCCTTCCAAAAGCTTGGCCAAACACCTCAATTAAAAGCACTTTTGGCCAAAAAGAAGCTTGGACAAACAGGCTATAAGCAGTGGGACAGATGTAATACTCCCTCCGTTTCATATTATACGACGTAGTTTGACTCGGCACGGAGTTTAAGAAAAAAGAAGAAGACGTTTGAAACTTGTGGTCTTAAAAACTTAAGGGGTAAAAAGTTTGTGGGGCCATGACATTTGTATGGCTATAAAAGCTTCTCATTAAGGGTAAATGGGTAAAATAAAAGAGTTTAAAGTTGAATTATTTCCAAATTTAGAAATGTGTCATTTGTTTTGGAACAGACTAAAAAGGAAAGTACCTCATTTAATATGAAACGGAGGGAGTAATATGGTAATTTCATGGTTAACAAGTTCTTTGTCTCCTGATAATGCGGATAGTGTCCAATATTCTGAAACAGCTGAAGAAATATGGAGACAGTTAAATAAAAGATATGGGACGGTAAATGGAACTAAAGCCTTTGAAATTAAGAACGAACTAGCTTCTAGCTGTCAAAGTTCCCTAGATATTGCCTAATACTTAAACAAATTAGAGAAATTGTGGGATGAATTGAGAGTTGTTCGTAAAAATCATGGAAATCATTGTACTTGTGGTGCAAAGGAAGGTACTCTTGAAGAGGATAGACTTCATCAGTTTCTCATGGGGCTGAATGAAGTCTATGTTAGTGTCAGGAGCAACTTGCTCATGATGCAACCACCTCCAACACTAGACAGTGCATACAACATCCTTCTTCAAGATGTAAGGCAGAGGCAAATCAATTCCAATTCTCAGTTTGGTCTTGATTCAGCTGCTTTCACTGCCAAAATCAATCTCAATCACAACACAAATTATAGGCCTCCTAGTTCCAGCACTCAGAGACAATATGTCCAAAGAGTGAACTTTGATCAAGCCAAAGGGACTCTATTCTGCAGATATTGTAAGAAGAATGGGCACTTAATTGATAAGTGCTTCAAGCTTCATGGTTTCCCTCCTGATGTCAAATTCAACAAAGGAAAGAAAATTGCAGCAAATGTGACTATTGGAACAGATTTTTCTTCTGATGATTGTATAAATTCTTCTCCTCTTCCTGCTGCTGGAACTACCAATAGTGATTCACAAGGTTCATTAGTACCTGGTTTAACCAAGCAACAATATTCTCAGCTAATGGCCCTTCTACAACATTCTCATGCCTCTGATTCTGCTTCATCTCAATCTGACCTCATGGCTTCTGCCAATTTTGCTGGTTATGCTCTCATTCCCAAAGTAGTGAATTGTTCTCTAGCTTGCATGTTAAGTCAGTCCTCACCCAATAAATGGATTATTGATTCTGGAGCATCTGATCACATGACCTACAACATGGATCTTCTAACCAATATCACACCTTTGCCTATTCCTTACCTTGTCACACTCCCTAATGGATATAAAGTTAAAGTTACTTGTACCGGATCTTTTTCTTTATATACTTCTATCATTCTTCCAGATGTTCTTTACAGTCCCTTTTTTAAACATAATCTAATTTTTGTGCACAAACTTGTTTTGTTATTGAGATGCACTGCACAGTTTAGTTCTGACTCTTGCTTGCTACAGGGCCCTTCTCTGAAGATGCCTCTGGAGCTTGGTAAGCAAAAGGATGGGCTTTACAAGTTTGCCTGCACTACTGCCTTTTCTTCTTCAGCTCAAAATGTTTTTACTATGCCTGCTACATGTAGCTTCCCATCTTTACCTTCTACTATTGTTGATCCTAGTTCTAGTGCATTGTGTAATTCTAGTTCTTCTCAGAATATTTTGTTTCAATCTATTCCATCTTGTGATGAAGTTGCATTGAATAAAATGGACATTATTTGGCACCAAAGACTTGCACATGTTCCTTTTGTTAGAATGAAGGGCATTCCTGCTATATCCTCCACTTTATCTTCCAAACAACATTTTCCTTGTGCAATATGTCCTATGGCTAGACAAACCACACTCCCTTTCCCTGATAGTTCTATTCATAGTACTCATCCCTTTCAACTCATACATGTGGATACTTGGGGACCCTACCACACTCCTACACATTCTGGTTCTAGATATTTCCTAACCATAGTTGATGATTTCTCTAGATCTACTTGGACTCATTTAATGGGCACAAAAAGTAATGTTTTTTCTTTGTTTAAAGCTTTTGTGGCCATGGTCAAAACTCATTCCACATTACTGTTCAAACAATTAGGAGTGACAATGCCCTAGAATTTGAGGGTAGTCATTCTGCCATTTCCTATTTCTCTGATCAAGGTATTATTCATCAAACTACTTGTACCCATACGCCACAACAAAATGGGGTGGTTGAAAGGAAACATAGAACCTTACTTGAAGCTTGTAGGGCTTTGCTTTTTCAATCCAAAGCTCCTATTAGGTTTTGGGGGATTGTTTGCTCACAGCAACCTACATCATAAATAGGCTCCCATCTAGGCTTCTCCACAATAAATCACCTTTTGAAGTCCTTTACAATATAAATCCCTCATATTCTCACTTAAAAACCTTTGGTTGTCTGGCTTATGCTATTGTACCTATTCCTCATAGGGACAAGTTGAGAAGCAGAATGATAACTTGTGTCTTTCTTGGTTATCCTTTTGCCAAGAAGGGTTACAAACTTTACAACCTAGAATTCAAGCAATTCTTTGTGTCCAGGGATATGGTTTTTCATGAAGATGTTTTTCCCTTCTCTTCTTCCTCCCAAAATCCTGTTCCATTCCCACCACCTTCACCTCCTTCTGATTCCTTATCTTTTCCCTCTTCCACTCCTAATCTTGTTCCTCACACTTCTGTTCCTACTTCCCCTATGCCTGCTTCACCTCTTTCTCCTACTTCTGATTCCTCTCTTCCCTCTGATCCTATTCCTTCTCTTGTGCCTGCTTTAACTCCTTCACCTATACCTTCTGATTCTACTCTTTCTGCCATTCCTTCTCCTGTTCCTCCAGCAGTTGTTCCTGTTTCTACAACTGCTACTCCTACTGTTGGTCCTCTCAGAAGGTCTGACATAACTCATACTCTTCCTCCCCACTTGACTGACTATGTTTGCCATTTGCCTCCTTCCTTCTCTTGCACCACTACTCTGACTTCTCCTGCCAATTTTGAACCCACTACTTATTCCCAAGCTGCACCTATACCAGCTTGGCAAGATGCTATGAGGAAAGAATTTGAGGCCCTAGAGGCTAATCACACTTGGAGCATTGTTGCATTGCCTAGTGGGAAGAAGCCTATAGGGTGTAAGCGGGTCTACAAGATTAAGTATAAGGCTGATGGCACTGTTGAAAGGTATAAAGCAAGGCTTGTTATTAGGAGTGACACCCAGGTTGAGGGGGTGGATTTTAATGAAACTTTTTCCCCTGTTGTTAAGATGTCCATTGTTAAGTGTCTAGTGGTTGTTGCAGTTAAGAATGGATGGTCTTTATTTCATGGTGATTTGAATGAGGAAGTATATATGAAACTTCATCCTGGTCTCATGCCTTGGGGTTAGGGATACTGTTAGTCACTTAATAGCCTTTAGGTGGGGTTTTGACAGCATCAATTGCACAATCATGGACCGAGAGGGCCATGCAACCAACATGAATCTTACAGCAGATAGTAATGCATACAGTAAACTAAATCTAAAAAAAAAAAAATATATAATAATAATAATAATACATACATACATACATACAGTACA
Source organism: Nicotiana attenuata (assembly GCF_001879085.1). Taxonomy (NCBI): domain Eukaryota; kingdom Viridiplantae; phylum Streptophyta; class Magnoliopsida; order Solanales; family Solanaceae; genus Nicotiana; species Nicotiana attenuata. Next base: position 63,551 of record NW_017670790.1, read on the forward strand.
ACTACAGCTGCAGTTCTAAAGCAATCAAGTATAATGAAAAAGGCTTATCACACACATAAAAGCAATAGATAGAAGAATCTGATCTGAACCTGAATCCCGATCAGATTGTGACTCGTTATCTCGATCACTCCGTCCAGAGGAACGGCTTTCCCATCTTCCAAAATTGCCTCGTGAATAGCTACTGGAATCCCCACGAGTAGGTGGGGATGAACTATAGTCAGTACGTCTAAACCCTTGCAAAGGCAAGCTGCCAGGTACTCTTTGGCGGTCTTGTATGCTATGTGAAGTGTCCACAAATTCACTATTTAAATTGAGAAAATGCAACTTATCAATATGCACAACAATATCCAAAAAGACACAAGAGCATGTTAAGCGAGCAATCCCAATACTATTTAGGAAACTAAAACATCAAGTTACTGCTCGTATTCCAAGCAACTGCAATAAATTACGGAAAACTGAAATGCATACCTCAGGATCGACTGATCAAATTCACTTGGCAACTTCTCGCAAATCTCCAGTCGACTTATCGACAACAGAAATTCTCTCGAATATGATATTCTTGAATGCCTGAATCATTACATCTAGCATTCATATAAAACTTTAAGACAAATTAAGTCTAAGACAACACAGGACATAAGCAGTAATTCAAGTTATAAAACTGAATAAAAAGATCAAGCATTACTTTCGAGCTTCTGATGCGTAATTGGTGGAGCTTCCATCATCAATCCCCGAGCTCATTCTGATGAACAATTAAAGCTAAGGGTTCAGCTGAACCCAATAGCTCTGGCTCAAACACTGTCCTGATTATGTGTTAAAGAAATCAACTAAATATGTACAACTATTAAATTTTGAACCCGGTAATTCAAATGATCACTGCCAGTTCGGTTGGCATCCCAAACTCATAAACTTCAAATCCTGGATCCGCCTCTGCTCCCAACGCGCTAACACAACCAATATTTTGCAACCACTATCAAATCATAAACTAGATTTAAACCGTCTTATACAACAATTTCGCAAATTAACCCAAAATTGTACAACATTAGTACAGTCAGCAGCTATTTAATCAACAAAACTGCAATTATATACAGCGATTACATTCTAGGGTTTTCGTTTTCTGTTTTGCTGTAATTTGATTTAGAAGCTAGGGTTCTATATCTGTATACCTGGATGAAGAGAGAGTTTGTATGGATTTGGATCTTTTGCAAATTTCCAGTTTATCGATTAATCGAAAGAGCTGAATGGAGAACAGATGACATATCTAAGTTCGTTAAAATGTGTTCCTTATTATTTTTTCAGAGATGAAAATAAGAAAACGAGCTGGAGAGAAGGCTATCTTCGTGTATCAGAAGCTTTTGGATTTTGATTTTGGGGAAGTTTCCAAAAGAATAATTTTAAAAGCTTTGGTGAAACTTGTTAAATTGATTGAATTAATTAATGCTTTCCCAAAAACTTTAAATTGAAATTATAACTCAAACACCCATGTTATAGAATTTTATGTCACAGTAGCGTATATTAGGGTGTTTAACGACAAGTATGATGGAGTTAAAATTTGGGTGAGGACTGCACGAGGAGACTCAGACTATTTTCGAGTGGAGATAAATTTACATTAGGGATCGGCTCTTAGCCAGTTTTTTTTGTCCTGCCATTGGATGTTCTCACGCGACACATACAAGAGAGGTGCTATAGTGTATGCTATTTGTTGGTGATATTGTACTGATTGACGAGACGCAAGGCGGAGTTAATGCTAGCTTGGAAGTTTGAAGACAGATGCTGGAGTCTGAAGGTTTCAAGTCGGGTAGGTCGAAAACAGACTTAGAGTGCAAGTTCAATAATGGGATGCATGAAGCATAAGTGAAAGTGAAGATTGATACTCAAGTCATCCCCAAAAGAGATAGTTTCAAGTATTTTGTGTATGTTACCTAAGGCGACGAGGAGATTGACGAGGATGTTACTCATCATGTTGGAGCGGGGTGATGAGGCTCGTTTCTAAGGTTTTGTGTGATAAGAATGTGCCGCCAAGACTTAAGAGCTCTACATAGTGGTGGTTATACCGACTATGTTGTATGGGACTGAGTGTTGGCTGTCACGAAGTCTCATGTCCAGAAAATGAAAGTAGCTGAAATAGGGATATTGAGATGGATGCGTGGGCATACCTGAAAAGACAAGATTAGGAATGAAGTTATTAGGGACAAGGTCGGAGCGGCCTCTGTGGAGGACAAGTTGCGGGAATTGAGGTTGAGATGGTCCGGGCATGTGAAGAGGAGAGACATAGATGTCCCAATCAGGAGGTGTGAGAGGTTGACCATAGCGGTGAGAAAGGGTTGGGGTAGACCAAAGAAGTAATGGGGAGAGGTGATTAGGCATGACATGACATTGCTTCAGCTTACCGAGGACATGACCCATGATAGGGGGTGTGGAGGTCGAGGATAAGGGTTGAAGGTTGACAGGTAGCAGTAATTTCTCCTAGGCGTACCAATAGTATTAGTACTATTCTTGTATTTCTTATTCCTGGTTCTTTATTATTACATGTTGTGTCATTCGCTTCCGTTACCCTATTATATTTTTGTTATTATTGTTTGTTGCTTTATTTTTACTATTTCTTAAGTCGGGGTCTATCAGAAAAAATCTCTCTACCTTTACAAGACATGGATAAGGTGTGCAACATACTACCCTCCTCATATATACTTATGAGATTACATTAAATTTTTTTGGTTGTTGTTGTTATTGTTATTGTTGTTGCTGCTATTATAGAAACATTGTAACAATTTACTAAGTAATAGAACCAATGATGCATTTTGCTATGGATTTGCATAACACCAGTAGCCAAGACAAAGTTAAAGTTGCAATATAATATTAGTAATAATAATTTCATTCAATAAAGGCAAAGGTTCAAATTTGCTTGTGAAATATGAGAAATAATGTAGTTGTACCCTCAGTTAATAGTTAAGTTGACAAGCGCAAAATCATGGTATAAATTTAAAGCCCGGGCTTATCAAACATAGTATAAAATATGTCTGACTCACGAAGACTTGAATTATTATCAACAAATATCTTCTTGGCTAAGTGAAAATATAAATTTCAAGTATGTTTTCTTAAAGTTCTAACATAAGAATTTAAAGTGATCTAAAGTTCTTAACTGATATTGAAGAGTTTTACTAAAGTAAGAAGACATTAAACTTGACTTGAGATGATTAATTCAAATCTTGTTCCTTGAATTGATACATATTGTTGATCACAAATATTAATTACTTCTTTCGAATATAATTATATATCTCTATAACCAATTAAAAACTAACTCATCTCTCGAACAACTATAGTCTAATGATTCTAGAAAAATATTAAGAGTCTAATTTATATGTATTTTATACGCGATAGATTTTTAGATAATTTGGATCTTCTTCTGAATATCCTAAATTTTATAGATGTTGCTACAACCAATTCTTATCTCGAATAAATAGATTAAAGAAGACTATTTCTATAATAATGCTTCCTCTCGAATAAATAGATCATAGGAATTAATTCATGCATATGCTCAAAATCTGTTTCATCTCACGAATAAAATAAAACTTGATTCCGGAAGATCTACTGTCATACATGCACGTTTTAAAGCGAAAAACTAAAATCTAAAATAAACATCATCAAGTTGTAATAGAAAAAATTACCCCATGAATGAGTTTATGTTATGGATCATAGAAAAGAAAAGAATAGAAAACGTTACAACCAAATTCTCAATTCACAATATTTTATTAAATTAATCATTGATAGAGACCCAAAATCATTGTGTCTCCATGCTCTAGACGTCCTCTTTTCTTCACTAGGTCAAAAATCACTTAATCATATTTTTCACATATTTATACTATATAGAAATAACTTTGGACCGAAATACCCTTAATGAACCAAAACAAGATTGCACATGTCCAAACTTGGACTGACATGACGAGTAACACAACGCAGGGCACGCTAGGGCTGGGCATATATCGGGTAAAATCGATAATCTGAATCGAAAAAACTTATCGTATTATCGGTATCGGCTGATTGGGTTAATGGTTTGTAACAGTTTAGAGTTATTTGACTATTGGTTATCGATTCGGGTCTCAATTTTTCTAATACTATTAACTGTTTAAAATCCAATAAATTTTATCAAAATTATAATCTTACCCTTAGGTATATAAAGCCACCTTAGGGCTTCATTTTCTATTAGTATTATATTTGGACTTCTTAATTTTAAGGGGCAATTGCTACTATTTTGTGTTATTTCTACTGTATTTGGACAACTGGACTTGAGCAAATATCTTAATTTCTAATATAAAATCAGCTTTTATAATATGAAGAACCCTAGCCGATCTAAAAGGTCTCACATCGCCTTCCTTATACGCGTTCATACGCGGATTCTACTTACCTTTTCTACTATTCTCACTCAGTTATGGTAAATTTCGTTACCATTCTATCTATGGCAAGTTCGATTCTCACAGATATGACTTTGACCCTATGGATCTGGGTGCGATTGTTGCTTTATACACTTAGAAAGAGGAAATTTCTCTTGGTTATGGCATATCTCCGTTGATTCCGTCGTGAGTAGGGCTTGTGAATGATTTGCCCTAAATCCGGTTCCAACTAAGGTTTGAAATTCTTACTTCCTCTACTGATTCGAGTGTGCATGGGATATATTCTTTCCTTTTTTGTGTTTAATCGACTCTTTTTCCTTCTTTTGTGTGTTTAATTTTACTACTATAAAAACCCCTTCCCCGGCTACCATAAGACAGACCTTGACTACTATTATTCTCTCATTCTCACTCTTTCTATACTATTCTACATTCCTGATTGTGGCCGGCTGAAAGCCAACGCCACCGGAATCCTCTCTATCGATCTCCCTAGTGCACGCACTGCGCGAGGCTCATTTGAAGCTCCTTGAACTCTGACGCACTAGGATTTGGGATTTTTGTTGTTCTCTTTGCTACTGATACTCAAGTTGTTGCTGGTACTTGGTTTTCTCTTCTATTTATTTGTTGAATCTGCAAACTGGTAAGTGTTTAGACCTTCGCAATACTACTTCCTTCTTTTTGTGTTTATGCAATGTGCAATAGTACTACTTGAATTTCTTTGAGTTAGTATGATTTTGATATTATGCTACTTCATGTACAATTCTGCTTATCTTAATGCTACTCTGCAGTCTTACTAGCTTCAATTATATTCAAATCCTGATTTTAACTCATGTATGGCTATCTAAGTTGATTCATGATGCCTGCATGATTCGCGATTAAACCTAACTGATGTTTGTTGCACCTTGCCTTGATTTCTTGTACTGAAATCTTTAAGAAACTAGGTTCCTGCTCAAAATGGCATTAATATCTTCCTACCAAATTTTTTATGCATAACTTGTTGCTTCTCCGCAAATCATGCGACAATACTGTCTAAATGCTTAGCCTAATATGCTCTCTTGCCACTGGCCTTAATGCATGCCCATTATAGGTGTCCAACCTGATTGATTTTTAACCTTTGTATTTTGGTATAGTTGGTTACTTAGGACTGTCGCTTATCATGAATCCATGCCTTAGATTATCCTAGGAAACTAATTCATGCCTTAGAATTTGTTTGAGTGTACTTCTTCCTGCTAAGTCTTTCATGTACGACCTACTACTCTCCTGAAATCAATATGTGAATATGTGGATTCCATATGCCAATCCCAGACAGACTTGTTTCTTTGCTTTGATGTTGTGTTATCATTATGTGCTCATTGATCGCTTAAGACTCCTAGGGTGAATTCCAATATATGCTTAGCTTATTCTTCCTATGTCAACTAGAATGAGTTCTGGCCCTCTTCATGTGATGCATGTTTGCCATATTAACCTGGAAGTTAACTCATTCTTATCTGCCATGAGTTCTTACACCTTTCTAAATTTAGAACATTTATGTTATGACTGGAGTTTTCCTGGACATTCCACATGTTAAGTTCTGCAAGTTAGTTGTGATTATTAGGCTCTCATGTCAAAGTTTTCTTGTGAAAATGATTTCCCCCTTTTCTTGTCCTGATTATGACTCTTTAGGCTTCCATGTTAAGACTCATATGTCTAAAGGCCCACTGAAATTAGGCGGGGATCATGTCTGCATTGAATTTCTGCTTTTGCTATCTTATAATGTTCAAACCCGGAACCTGTTTCTACGTGCCTATAAGTAATTTTGTGTAACCTTATTTGTGTTTCTTTGTTTGGAAATCACTGCTCTTTGTTAGTTATAGTGTTAAGGACTAAAATGCCTAAGTCTTAAAATTGTTTGGTTGACTTAGTACATAGCTTGTCAGTTGTATTGTTACGGGTAGTTTGGTATTCAAAGGGTAAGCAAGGCGATTGTTTTATCGTTTGGGCCTGACTGTTGGGCCAGTTTGGTACTCAGAATTGAAACATATCGATAACCATTTGGAGTGTGGGCCTGCTTATCCACATAAGGTTCCAAGCTTAGTTGAAGGCCTAGAAGCATCCCTAGTTATTTTGTATTTGTGTTGGGCCTGTAATTAGGCCGTAATCATTATATTGAGCTTATAATTATGCTATTTGGGTTTGTAATAACAAATGATGGGTAAAAATTAGTAAAAAAAAAGGGGCGGGGATATTTTAATTTTCGTATAAAAGGGTGGAGAACATGCCTATAGGACTCTAAGTGCTTCACTTGCTCAACATGCACTATTTCTATACACTGTTAGAAAGCATGCTTATAGGACCTAAGTGCTTCACTTGCTCGCATGCTCTATTTCAATACGCTATTAACATGCCTATAGGACCTAAACATCATTGGTTATTTACTCAACCTGATCTATTGCTATGTGTTATTAGATAGCATGCCTATAGGATCTCGTTAAGTAGTTAAGAATTGCTTACATTGATATTTCCTCTAGCCACGCGACTCACCTAGATACCATGTCTATAGGACCTTAATTGATATCAAATTGTCTTCTTATCACATTGCCCGTCTAGAAATTATGCCTATAAGGATAAAGAAAACGAGTACATGTTCTTAATTACTTCCCAAAGATCAACTGTTTAGAGAACATGCCTATAGGGTATTACTACTCGCCTAGAAAGCATGCCTATAGGATCAAAGATGAATAATTCTGTGTTTTCAGTGGTCTCATTGCCCAGGCGCAAATCACCTAGAGATTATGCATATAGGCCTTTAATAGGTATTATAATCAGCAGCGTTGTCAAGATAATCCGCCTAGGAGTACTGTCCATGGAATTCAATCACATAGAAATCATGCCTATAGGTAATAAATATTTTATTGCGTTTTGACTCCAAAACTGGCTATGACCGCTTACTTCATAATCTGGGACCTTGTTAGCATAAAACTCGTGGCTGTTTTACGTGCATTTGTGCCTATGTGTGGAGGCCAACTTGAGCCCTTAATTATAATTATGTACAGTCCTACTTGTTTTGAATGCACACCTAGTTTTACCATTTTGAGCATTCTAAGTAAAGTCTAGAACCGCCAAGTGGTAGTCCAAAGTCTCCTGGACCATAGGCATGGGACGGGTAATGCACGCATAGGACGCTATTTAGAATAGAACTAGAACGCTTCAAGTAAACAACTTCAAGATAGTAATTGGGTAGCAGGAGATGATAGTCTGTGCCCTCTGAATAATATGAGCAACCCCTATCTTTGAGGGAGTTGCGAAGTATTATTTATGTTGTACGGGGTGATCGTTTAGGCTAAAAAACTTAGGACCCCCCTCTCTCATATAGTTTAATTGCACATTCGTTTAGTCAGTCTTAGAACAAATTGGGTTGTATCTTGTAATCTTCAAGGGATTGTACCAATCACTTATTAATGTATATTCTATTTCTTTCATATGTGTAATTCCCTTTATGTTTGTTTCACATTGTAGTTGGATGTTTAGACTCCCTATCTTCCTTTAATTTACACGATCACAAAGGATAATTATAATCCAATAATTCCACATAGCATAAAATTGGACCGAAAATCATAGTTGTGGATCCGAAGAGCCTAATCCATTCCTTCGAGGTAATTTGAGCCCTTACCCGATCTTTGGTGACACAGATTAGTTCTATTAGAGTTACTTGCAAATAGTTGTCCGAACGTGCCTTAAAATCGTTAGGTGGCGACTCTTGTCTTTTAATACTCATTTAAAAGAGTTGTCACGTGTCGAAATCCGCTTTCGCGAGAAAACGAGTTGCGACAACTAGTCTTAGGAATTGGGTGAAATCACGATCCTTAAGGTGGGATTTTGGGTTGTGACATGATCTTGTGAAGTTGTGATTCCGTTGTTATAAGTTTATCCATTTTCTCTATATTTCTGTTGTCTATTTATTATACGTACAGGTTTATAGTGAGTGTCTTGTCATAGTCTCGTCACTACTTCGTCGAGGTGAGGCTCAGCACTTGCGGAGTACATATAGTTGGTTGTACTCATGCTACACTTTTGCACTTCTTATGTGCTTCAGAGTATTTCAAACTTTAATTCTTCGTGTTATGCTTTTAAATTGTTAAATCAGTTAATTCTTTAGTTAATTTTGGCTTGCCTAGCAAGCGGATGTTAGGCGCCATCACTGCCCCGTGATTGGGATTTCGAGTCATGACATTGTTAGAGTACGTTAAATGGTATACTCAATATTCTTGGTATACCCAATATTTTTGGTATGCCCAATATTCTTAGTATACAACATATTAGTATACACCACAATTACTGTTGAATCATGGTACTCTTAATATTCTTAGTATACTACACGTTAGTATACCATAATTAGCGTAGTATACCAAAATTTAGGATTCATCGATTTAACTAGAAAGAACAAAAAAAGGTAAAAAAAAAAAAGAGTGACAATTTTTTGGTTTTAAAAAATATTTACCTTCTTTAAAATTTGCAAATTTTTTTTATCTACAAATATAAAATTAAAACTTTAAAAAGAGTGACACCGTAACTATCAATAACTATAATCGCTTAATGATTGTGTTAAGAGTGTTCCATACTAATTCTAGGACTATGTTATTTATTTTGAAGGAAAAAAATGGAAATAAAAATAAAAGTTGAATAAAGTGCTTAAATTTTACCGGAGAAATTATACTGAAAAAAAAAACTAAAATAAAAAATAATAATAAGGGAAAAAAGTGATAGATGTTTTGAACGAAAGGATTTTACACATATTAAATAAACAATAAAAAAATAAAAAAGAATAATATGGTAACACTCGGTAGTCATAATCGATTACTGATTGTGCAAAAAGTATCCCAATATAAATTTTAATACTTAATTCTTTATTTAACATATAAGTAAATATAAAAGTGAAAGTAAGTGATAAATAGCAGAAAAATTAAGAATGAAAAATAATAATGAAAAAGGAAAAAAGTGACAAAATATTTGGATGTAGATATTTGTGGTAAGAATAAAATTAAGAAAAATAAAAAAATACAGACCGAAAAATAAAAAAAAATAAAAAAGAGTGAGTAGGTTATTACTAGAAAGAATAAAAATATAAAAAGACTATAACGACCCGGCCGCTCGTTTTAAGAGTATTAACCCCAATCCCCTATCTATTATTCTCTATGTTTCATTTTATGCTTATGTGACTTGTCGGGAGGATTTATTTTTGGTTTTCGAGTGAAATGGGACACTTAGGCCTTATTTTTTTTTTGATTTCTCACCCGGTATCCGGTATCCGGTACCCATATTGGGGCCCGACTAATCCGGATTCGCGCCGGGAAGTCCCACATTGGGGGTAAAGCGCTCCCTAACAAAGGCGACTCCATACCCAGGGGCTCGAACTCGAGACCTCTGGTTAAGGATGAAGGAGTACTTACCACTCCAGCACAACCCTTGTTGGTTTTATGTTATTAAAGGAAATTTAATAGGTGAATTAGTACTTAGGCCTCATATTTTTCACTTAATGGAGGTCTGAATCCTAATCATTCATATCTCAGACATTAAGTGCATTTATTTTTAAAGTCTAAATCTTAATTATTCAAATCTTAATTGTTAAGTGTATTTTTTTTTACTTCACAACCACTTAATGAGTCTGAATAGGTCTGTATGATTAAGATCTATAACAAAGACTTAATTTCATTAAGATGCTATCATCCATATTCATTATTAACTGCTGCCACCGCCTACCATTATCAACTACCACCATGCCATCCACCACCATCATACTCAACCACCACCACCATACTCAACCACCACCACCATCATCCTCAATCACAGTCACCACCACCCACTGTCACACCTCCTTTTTACACCCCGAGGGGGATATAAGGGAGTTTTTCCAATTTAAGTGACATTATTCGAAATGGAATTATTTATTCATTTTTATTCAGAGCCGCCACTTGGAATAGTTTATTTAGTGTCCCAAGTCACCGGTTTATTTTAAAATCCCAAATCGAGGAAAATTCGACTTTCCTTTTGAAGTCTGCGAACCAGAAATTCTGAATAAGAAATTCTGTTAACCCGAGGGAAGGTGTTAGGCACCCCCGGATTCCGTGGTTCTAGCACGGTCGCTTAAACTATCATAATTGGCCTATTATCTGATTTTAATACATGTTTTAACCTATGGTTCAATTTTAACTTTATAACCGCTTTTATTTGATTATTTTTAGGAAAGATTCAACGTCATCTAAAACACGTCTTGAACCACGTCACATAAATGCACTCGCGGTCCACGACACATTTTATTTAACGTTGTTGAGAATTGGATTTGGGTCACATGAAATGCACACCCGAGTTTAGGAAAGTAATTTTTTATTTAAATAGCGCGCCTAAATCAACTACGCACTTTCGAATTTGCGAGGGCCATGAAAAATTCAACTAAATGGAACGCCTCGATTTCTAAGGATTAAAGTTAATTAAGCGAGGGCCATGCATTTGAGATTTTATTTGGCACGGCACACCTCGATTCCAATTTTAAAGGAATTCAAACTAAAGCTTTTGAGGGCTATAACTATATCTTACTTAATATGGCACGCCTCAAATCCACTTTAAGAATCTAATCAATTTATTAAAAGATTAATGGAACTTTTGATTCACTTTTAAACTAAGCTAATCTAAATTTTAATAGCCACAGAACTAGTAGTAACAGGACCCACGTTTGATTATTGAGGAGTCTAAGCTGGCTATGGGCCTAACGACCAATTGTCAATAGCCTGAACAAGCATGAGGATACAACTGGGCCTATCCTGAAGCCCAGATCGAAGACAGGCCTGCCATGTAACGACCCGACCGGTCGTTTTGAGTACTAGCGCTCCGTTCAGCAGTCGGAGGCCATGAACAACTTCATTTCAGGTATTATGACTTGTACGCGTGGTCGGAATTTAGTTTCGGGAAGTTCGGAGTTAAATTGGGAAGAGAATTCTCATTTCGGAAGCTTAAGTTGAAAGAATGAACTAGGATTGGAATTTGGAGTAAACGACCTCAGAATTGGGATCTGAATGTTCCAGCAGGTTCGTATGATGATTTCGGACTTGGGCGTATGCCCAGTGCGGGTTTTGGATAACCCGGGAGCATTTTGGCGTCTATTGTGGAAGTTAGCATTTTAGAAGAAATTTCATAAGTTTGGCTTGAAGTGCATTTCAGTGTTATCGATGTCCGTTTGGGATTCCGAGACTGGGAATAGCTCCGTATGGTGATTCTGGAGTTGGGAGCGCGATCGGAAGTGAATTCGGAGGTCCGTAGACCATTTTGAAGCCATTTGGCTAAAGATAGAAATTTGAAGGTTTTTGGAGAGTTTGACCGGGGGATTGACTTTTTGATATCGGGGTCGGAATCAAATTCCGGAAGTTGGAGTAGGTCCGTAATGTCAAATATGATTTGCGTGCAAAATTTGAGGTCAATCGGACGTGATTTGATAGGTTTAAACATCGGAAATAGAAGTTGAAAAGTTCAAAGTTCATAAAGCTTGAATCGGGGTGTAATTCATGGTTTTAGCGTTGTTTGATGTGGTTTGAGGCCTCGAGCAAGTCCGTAATGTGTTTTGGGGTTGGTTGGTATGATTGGTTGGGGTCCGGGGGCCTCGGGTGGATTCCGGGTGGTTAACGGATCGAAATTTGGAAATTTGGAAGGCTGAGTGTGCTGCTTCTGTCATAACCGCATCTGCGGTTCTTGGACCGCAGAAGCGGGACCGCAGATGCGGTCTGTAGCTCG
>NW_017670790.1:76932-83259 GCF_001879085.1 Nicotiana attenuata
ATTTTATTTAACGTTGTTGAGATTTGGATTTGGGTCACATGAAATGCACACCCGAGTTTAGGAAAGTAATTTTTTCAATAGCGCGCCTAAAGCAACTACGCACTTTCGAATTTGCGAGGGCCATGGAAAATTCAACTAAATGGCACGCCTCGATTTCTAAGCATTAAAGTTAATTAAGCGAGGGCCATGCATTTTGAGATTTTATTAGGCACGGCACACCTCGATTCCAATTTTAAAGGAATTGAAACTAAAGCTTTTGAGGGCCATAACTATATCTTACTTAATATGGCACGCCTCAAATCCACTTTAAGAATCTAATCAATTTATTAAAAGACTAGTGGAACTTCTGATTCACTTTTAAACCAAGCTAATCTAAATTTTAATAGCCACGGAACTAGTAGTAACAGGACCCATGTTTGATTATTGAGGAGTCTAAGCTGGCTATGGGCCTAACGACCAATTGTCAAATAGCCTGAACAAGCATGAGAATACAACTGGGCCTATCCTGAAGCCCAGATCGAAGACAGGCCTGCCGAGAAGGGGAATTCAGCACAACTGGGCCAACGACATTAAGCCCAAGCAGCAATGTGATAAAACCAATCTTATTCACAAACAACGCTACGTTCATGCTCAAACAATTCTGATTCCCCAAATGACTTTAAATCCCAAGCTCAAAGTAAACAATATACTCATGACAAAATGATAAAAGCCAAGCAATGTGGTCACATTTTAAGATTTACAGAAGAAGAAGAACCTATTGCTCTCAATACTACAAAAGCTACATCGCACATCTAAAGTAAATACTATTTATGAATTCAAATACTAAATGACAGGGAGGCAAAATCGTGCAGCTTTTAATTAAATACAATCCTAAAACTAACTCACAAGCAATTACATTGATCTTTAAACCTTAACCAAGACCTTTCAACAGAATACTTACCATCAAACAGTTAATGCAAAACATCAGGCCTAACCACATAGCATTCAAACGCTAGCAGACAATTCAACACCAACCTAAATGTTAATGCCAATACAAACCAAAGCATTTCTTTCACCTATAGCCAATTTCAAACAAAACTAATAACTAAACAGAAGAATCAAACCACTTAAAGCTTCGATTTCATACTATGACATCCTATTCATGATCAATATACTAATCAGGACATTTCAAAAGCTAAATATGACAACCATACATGAGATTGAAGGAAGAAGAAATAAGATTCAACAACAAATAACATCAAATTTTATCATATTTCCAGATCCAAACTTCATACTACACTTAAGTGATGTCCATAGTGCCGAAAATACCTGGAAAAAGCCAAGAGAGAACAAAGAGACTGAGGGAGTAGCAAACAGCAGCAGGACAAAGCAATGTAACAGTAGTGAACCAACAAACTTCAAACAAAATCCAGCTTCTTTCCACTAGTAGAAAACCTAGATGAAGACCATTCTATGGAAACTTAAATACTCAGATCAACCATGAAATTTTTGGCAGACTTGAATCAATTTGAACCAAAGAAATGCAAGAATTCCAGTACTTCTTCAAAGTTATTCAGACTCCAGCCGTTTTAGTTTTTTCAGTCTTTTTTAATCTCTAAATTCTGACTTGCTAAAGAACAAAGAGTGCCTTTATAGGCAAGCTTTTAGGGCAGTAGAAATGAGCTTAGTTTTGCACTTTTACCCTTTTGAAATTTTCATTTTTGCTCAAGTACCCTTAGTTTAAAAAATTAGTTTTCAAAATAGCCCCAATCCCCAGCTTCCTAGAAGTTTCCCAAGTTTGTTAGGAGAGATTCCTTATCTTAAATTTCCTAATTTACCCCTTGGGACCCTGTTAATTACCTCAGAAAATTCATGGGTTAATTTTGACCCAATGGTTTAAACCCAATCTGGGCTCGCAAGACCCAGGTCTAATCCCTTTTGGGCTTCTGATTTCAAAGAACAAACTCACTCAGCATTCAACAATTACCGGGCTAAATGACTTAAAAAAATCATAAGGACTCAAAAGGTTTTGGGCCTAAAGGGGAAAAATAGAACATAAAATCAAAATACATACAAAACCTAAAACCAGAAAAACAAACGCTAATTAAAATAATTCTAAGACTAAACATGCAAACATGGACGATTTGAAAGAAATGAAAGAACGGGAAACAAAAATAAAAAAAATAAAAGAAAGAACATAAGAAGGTGAGAAGAGAACTAAAAATGAAAATTAAATATCAAAAGATAAAGAAAAAATACCTAAAAATGGCCGGGACAGTGGAACATGACAAAACCTTCAAACCTTCAAATTTTCGGCCAAGTTTGACATTAATCGTGTGTTCTTATCAAGAACACACGAATAAGGTTAAACAAAACCTAAATCCTCACTGAAATCTCGATTTTGAGGTTTTTTGGGATTTTTAGGGCTCAGGTCAGATTTAAGATTCGAAGATTTTTTCAGAAAGATTCGAGGGAAAACAGTAATGGATTTGGTATGAGGGAGTTATGGAGGTTCTATGGTGTTAATTTGGGCCGGTTTAGGGGTGGCGCCGCCACCGGAGAGGGTGGAGGTTTTGGGGGCGGCGCTAGGGTTAGGCGAGTGGTCTCTAAAGATAGGGTGAAGTAAGAGAGACGAGTTTGAGAGGGGGGGGGGGGAGGGTAGGCCTTAGGACAGTTAAATATCAAAATGTGACCCAGTTCCGGATCGTTTGATCAAATGAGATCAACGGTCCTGATCGAAAGAGACTGAAACGGGGTCGTTTGGCTGCTAAGCGGGATTTGGACCGGGTTGGGGGCGGATCTGGGCTGGTTTTTGGATGGGTATTGGTATTGAAACAATTGGGCTTGGGGAAATTATGAATTTGGCCCAAGAATCCGACTCTTTTCCATTCTTTTCCTTTTTCTTTTATTTCAAAATTCTTTTTCTTCTCAAAATTTAAAATAAAACCTAAATTAATCCCTAAACCAAATTATCCTACCAAATTAAATTAATAAACTCTAAATAATAATTACCACAACTAATTAAATACCAAATTAAAAGAAAACTACCAAAATTCGAAATTAAACAATAAAATTGCAAAAACAAGTTATTTTTTGGTGATTTTTCCATTTTTGTAAAAATACTAATTTACTAATTAATCTAAAAATGTAAAATTAAATCCTAAACGCAAATGCAACATATTTTTGTATTTTTTATGAATTAAATAAAATTAAACATGCACACAAATTGCAAATAATCAGGAAAATTCTACAATAATTCTTAAAATAACAAATAATTAAAAGAAAAAAAATCTAATTTTTGGAATTCTGTAGGAGTAATTCATGTGAGGCAAAAGTCACGTGCTCACAGCTGCCCCTCTTTGCTCGGAGACACGAAGGGTTTTTGGGCAAAGATAAAATGAGCAATTATGAGAGATTTTTGCCCGTTTGGCACTCCATGAGAAGCATTTTTGAAAAGAGTCTGACCGAACCTTGCTTCAAAGGTTGCCTACATATCCTTGGCTATAAAGGAATCAGGTCAGTGTAGTTCTAGAAGTTTTGGTAGCTGGGACTACCGGGAAGCTGTGATTTCAGTGTTGTTGCTGCTGCTACCGCTTGCTGAACTCCTTATTACACCAAAATAAAAATGGAAAAAGCTAAACTAGCTAAAGCCTATCAACTATGAGTTACAAGATTCCTATCTATAAATCTCTTGAAGCTTGATCTTGGGTCTTAGCTGGTTTTTGTGTGGACTCCAATCTGAATCTTGATGCTCGTCAGCTGTAGGTGTTGGTTCTTTCTTCAGCTTTGGATCAAGGCGGGACATGCGGAGTTTGTGACTTCAATCATATCTTGAGCAGTCCGCATCTTTCTCCGCTTCAACCTTTTGAATTCAATTCTTTTGTTCTTTTTCTTCTTTTCTTTATTTTGGACTGAGACTCATTCTTTTGGTCATCTCGAATCCTGTGTCTCGAGGTCAAACCAGCTTAGACACCAAAACAAACAAACGAACGAAATTTTCTGCCCCAGTTTTCACTAGGAAAATTTTGTGAGTTAATTGTAACTAAAATCTAGTTTTTTTGAAAGCGATGAAATAAGGATTGTGTGTCTTTAAAAGGAAAAAGAGACTAGGGAATGGAGGCTCTATGTCTAAAATCTCAACTCAGGGATTGGAGCCCTAATGTTGGCAAAAAGGCGACTAGGGAATGGAGGCCCTATGTCTAAAAATCTCAACTCACGGATTGGAGCCCTAATGTTGGCAAAAATGCGACTAGGGAATGGAGGCCCTATGTCTAAAATCTCAACTCAGGGATTGGAGCCCTAATGTTGGCAAAAAGGCGACTAGGGAATGGAGGCCCTATGTCTAAAAATCTCAACTCAGGGATTGGAGCCCTAATGTTGGCAAAAAGGCGACTAGGGAATGGAGGCCCTATGTCTAAAAATCTCAACTCAGGGATTGGAGCCCTATTGTTGGCAAAAAGGTGACTAGGGAATGGAGGCCCTATGTCTAAAAATCTCAACTCAGGAATTGGAGCCCTAATGTTGGCAAAAAGGCGACTAGGGAATGGAGGCCCTATGTCTAAAAATCTCAACTCAGGGATTGGAGCCCTAATGTTGGCAAAAAGGCGACTAGGGAATGGAGGCCCTATGTCTAAAAATCTCAACTTAGGGATTGGAGCCCTAATGTTGGCAAAAAGGCGACTAGGGAATGGAGGCCCTATGTCTAAAAATCTCAACTCAGGGATTGGAGCCCTAATGTTGGCAAAAGGCGACTAGGGAATGGAGGCCCTATGTCTAAAATCTCAACTTAGGGATTGGAGCCCTAATGTTGGCAAAAGCGTAAAAGATTGAGGTTGGGAATCCTAAGCTATCATTCATTTTGAATTTTCTTCTTATTTCTTTTTTTCATTTCGTTCTTCATTTCGTTTTTAGTAAAATGCAGGAAAGAATTTGGAGGAAACTTCCCTTTTGGGTTGATTATTGCTGCAAAGCTGTTTCTAGCTCCTGCGCATTTTTTTTTTGGTTGCACCTGCTTCTTGCACGGTTGCTTTGGGTTGCACCTGTTTCAATTTTTTTCAAACAAAGAACAATTGTTAGTTTGAAACGGTGGTTGGTTTTGTGGCCTTGATTATTTTTGATCATTTGATCCCGGCCCAACTCTTTTGGTGAGAACCTCTGCTGCTTGCTGGCTTTTCTGAAGATTGATCTCTCTCCTAAAACCGAGGAACTCAACTTTTCAAAATTTCTCATGACGCATCGCCCGTATGGGGATTTGGCCCTTTCACTTTATTCTGCCTCTGGGGATTTTGACTTTGGATTTCTTTTCATTTTCAATAACTCTGATTTCAGAGCATCGACTATCATGGCCAGTTGGGATCAACTTGATGCACCCGCTGAGGCTGGGTACTTTTCTTTGGCTTTGGCTTTATTAATCAGAACCCTGTAAAACCAATCTTGCCACCTTTTCTTTGTATTAGTTTCGGAACAGAATTAGACCGAAAGGGATTCAAGGAAAAGTAAACAAAGGACAAGAAAATGAATTTAAGTAGAAGTGTCCCTTTCGGGGAGGAAAGAAGGACTTATCTGGGTGCATGCAGACTTTAATAGACATGACATGCTTCTTGGACTGGATACCTGATCTGCACAACTATCCCAACTTCTCATAAACCCATTGCGACCCGTGTTTCAAAACCGAGAAACCTTGCCAGGACTCTTTCAATACCAATGGTGGTGAGGGGTTTCTTCTTTTCGATCAACGGCGCCCTTTGCGGGTTTTCGCCAATCGACCTCTCTCATTTCTCTTCTCACCATCACCTTATAGTGCTCCTTACGAGTTTTCACTAAAAAGACTCTCTCATTTTCAATTTCTCTGCTCATCATCGCCTTACGGTGCCCGTAGGTTTTCACCAATAAGACTCTCTCATTTTATTTCTCTCATTTTGATTGCATCAGATCCAAACAACTGTGTTCTCCGATTTTTGTACATTCTCACCGATTGATCGGAAGGACTTGAACAGGATTTGGGGTAAAAGAATTTGGATTGAATTACAACTTTGGAACCTTTCAGGCGAACCGTCACCGAAACATTATAACATCTGCCCCTGTTTCATTTTTGGGGGAAATTGGATTTTTGTTTTGGTGTGACTGAACCCTAGAGAGAGGCTGCCTACGTATCCTTTCGGAATCAAGTCGAACGTAGTTCAGGGAAACATTTTGTTTTGTTTTCTTTTGTTTTCTCTTTGTTCTCTTTCTTCTTCTTCTTTTGTCTTTTTCTTTTCTTTTTTTTTCTTTTTTTAACAATTCTATTTCTATTTTTTCTATTTTTTTTAAAACTTATTTTTTACTTTACTAAACTATCTTTGTAGTTTC